>NC_043702.1:94657900-94694904 GCF_006229205.1 Suricata suricatta | reverse complement strand
ATATATATATATATCACATAGATGTTGGGATTTCCAAAATTCTAAAGTACTGAATACAGTTCCAGGCATAAGAACTCAGTAAATGTTAGCTCTTATTAGTTTAATATGATCAGTTACCTTTTATTACCTTTCTAGGTTCAAAGTAAACTCTACTTCCTTTATGAGATCTAGGGCCCTTCCATGATTTTAATTTCTCCCTTTCCTGATGTATATAGCACATTTTGATTGGAAAAGGATTTGAGGCACTTTACAATTTTTATACCTTGAATTTCCTTGTAATTATTTTATGGGCATAAGGTTTGTTTTCCCAATATTATTTGTCTATTATAAGGGATTATGAATTTTTTTCTTCAAGTAGCTCATGGCAACAAATTCTCCAAAAAAGGAGAAGATCCAGATGAGGCAAAGTGATTATTTGACATGTTCCAAATATGAAGAGCTAGAGAGTACATGTCAGCCTTCTGATAGAGAACACCAATAATTGTAACCAAAAATAGCCATAAATTTATCATATTCCATAAGGGAATAAAGTAAAAACAAAGCAGTGGGTGCCACTTGAACTTTAAAAAAATTAGATAAAATGAAAAATAGGGGTGCCTGGATGGCTCAGTCAGTTAAGTGTCCAATACTTGACTTGGGTTAAGGTCATGATCTCAAGATCACGAGATTGAGCCCATGTGGCCTCCACATAAAGCCTGCTTAAGATTCTTTCTCTCTGCTCCTCCTTTGCTCACATGCATACTTTCTCTCTCTCTCTCTCTCTCTCTCTCTCTCTCTCTCTCTCAAGAAACTAAAAAATAAATGAGAAAAAAAGAAGAAAAGAAAAAGAAAAAGAAGTAAACGTAGCTGACATTTGTTGTAAGAATGCTGCCTGTGCCCATTTAGGGTTCATAATCATTTAGTGAATAAGCTCTACAACAAACCTAAGATGTGCTAAATGTTTTATTTTCACCACAGCTCTATGTTGATAGAAAGATCCTGATGGATGTCATATAGTAAGAGGATACATATTTGAAACCGACATTTATCTGTTGATAAAATGAAGTTTGTTTTAGTTACATAAGCTAATATATACATTTCATTATCCCTAAATTCTATCTTTACCTAGCCACTGAAGTCCATTTTTAGGTAGAATGAAAACCCATGCTCTGTTGAGACAATTAAAACCTCATATTTCATTGAGATTCTGGAACAATCACCCCAGGGAGAGTATCTTCACTTTTAAGTGTTTCCTCAGCCTTTTGTATACTTCTTCCAGTCAAGAATTTCCCTTCCCTTCCACTTTCCTGCTCTTCAGAGCTTCTATTGCCCAAACAATAGACCATCTATTTTCCCTGTGAAATATTTTATTAGTATAGGGAATAAAAGTTTCAAATGGTACACTCTTCATTCTCATCCTTATATAGAATCACCTTTCTGTGTTCTTCAGTAAAGTGGGAAATATAATTCATTGAATGTTTACTCTGGATCAAGTATGTATTCATGGTTTTTCGTGCATTATGCCATTTGCTTCTCACCAAAGAACTAATGAGAAGGAGGCATTATTATTACCATTTTACTAAAAAAGAAACAGACCTTGAGCAGTCTGGTCAAGGTCAAAAATTAATAATACAGAAATTGATACTGAAACAAAGTTAACTATTAAGCTACATTACTACAGGAAAGTACAAAAATCATGTCTTCAGGGTGACGTTCTTCACTGAGAACCACATTCAAGATTAGCAGAAGATCCAGAAAGCTACATGTTTGAGAGGAGATTCATTTAGATTCCTACACACATCAGGACTGAATTTCATTCTGACTGCTCTTATATAGCTATAATTTTCTACTGTCTCTTTTCCTATGGTTAAAAACCTTCAAAGAGATGTGTTTTTTTCTTCAGATGAGTTATGAAAAGCTGTATAAGACCACATTGCCCTTCCGAAGTTAGACAAAAACCCAGGGCTTACTTTCTAAAAGCAATAGATGAAAGTGCAGAGAAGTCAGGTGACTCAGTTTCTGCGGTCTATGGAAAAAAGTCCTGTAAGAGGAAGAAACAATGGCTCAGGAGTCAATCTAGGGATCACCAGGAACCTGGCAAATACTCCTGAATGTGAGGAACCACCTGAAGGTCTTTAAGTTTCTACCTTCCCTCACCATCTCCTTCCCTCATTCCCACTATCCATTTCCCACAACCAGAGTCAGGCTCCCATATTATTGTGCACTTATTCCATCTTTATTTATTTATTTTTTTACTACAATGTAAAGATATTTTAAAAAATGATAACCCTCTCACATGCATCAATGAAAGGTTGCACACAAAGAACTCACATCTTTTCAAGCTTCAATAGTAAATATTCTGCTACTATGTATTAAATACTGCATGGTTTGCCCAAGCTAAGATGAAACCACATCATAAATCAATAAGCATTTTGCATTTTCTTTCATTATCTACTCAAAGTCATGCCTACTGCACCTCTAAACATCTCATTAAATCCAATTATACAGCAAACACTCCCAAAATAAACTTAATACTTATCACACACCATGTGATAATATCCCATATTTTAGTGTTATGGACTGAATTTTGTCCTCCAAAAATGCATATGCTGAAGTCCTAACACTAGTACCACAGAATGTGACTGTGTGTAAAATAGGGTCTTTAAATAAGTGATTATTTAAAATGAGATCATCAGGCTGGCTCTTAATTTGATATGGCTGGTATCCTCATAAAAAAAGTAATTTGGATATCCATACAGAAGGAAGAGCATGAGAAAACATAGTAAGGAGACAACCATCTACAAATCACAAAGAGAGACATCAGAATATTTCAACACTGTGAACACCTTGATCTCGGACTTCTATCCTCCAAAATTCTGAGAAAATTAATTTCTCTTGTTTAAACCTCAGAGTCTATGGTACTTTGTTATAGCAGCTCTAGCAAATTGACACAGTTGGTCACTTCCACCAGATTTGGAGCATCTCTGGGGAAAGAGCTGTAGCATTTATATATAATTCACCAGCCAAATAGTACAAGTTCTAGAGGATGATCGATACATATTTATTGACTGAATGCTTGAATAAATATCTATCACAGATATTACTGCATCTACGCCCACCACTACCTGATCGTGAACCTACAGAAATTGCTAGTTAGTTGTCAGCCCTGAAATTTTGTGATTTTATGCTTGTTTGTTCTTTCACTCTTTCTTTTTCTCTTCCTTCTTTTCTTTAGACACAAAAATAAATTTATAATTGGCAAAGATGAAATAAGAGTTGGGTCACTGAGAATGATGTCCTGAGTTCATAATGACCACTTCTCAAATATGACTGTATGGTCTTATATGAAAAGCACCTTGGAAGAGTCCCAAGGAAACTATAGAAAGATGATGAGCAATTCTGCTCTAGTAGAAGAAGAAATGAGACTTTAGGGTATGGGGCCTAATAGCAGACCCAATTTATAGGAAACACTGATGGTTACATATTGTCATGGTTAACTAAAACTAACCATGTGATAATGAGTCTCCTTATGTGGTGCTTATAATGAGCCAGGCACTCTATGTGGTGTTTCATATTGGCCTATTCACTCATTCTCACAACTCTTAGAAAACTCTAACTATTCTCCTATTTCATATTTCAAGGAGGGCACATAACTTGCCTATGTCCATGAGGCTAGCAAATAGGCCAGTGTTAGAACCCAGGTATGAGAGTTCCAGAGTCAGTGCTCTCAACTGCCTCATCCCTGTGGCACATATTACTGTTATAGCTGGTCCTGTCAATCAGTAAAAGAAAATATGCTTGGATTTCAAGTTAAGTATGGGTTATCTACTTAGTATATATGAGTATAGATATTATACAGAATATATGTATTGAATTATATATACATACATACATATACAGAGTATCTTATAGTCCAATAAAAGCCCACACTCATTTCTTATTGCATACACTTATTTCATAAATAAAGCACAATGATGCTTTTAGCCATCAACTGATAATCCTTCTTAAATAAAATGAAACCAATACCTACATTCAACAAATGTAACAGCAGTTTTCACTGACTGAGTGCTTTCTTTGGTACAGACATTGAACTCAGTATTTCCATAAACTCTCTTCCTTAACTTTCCTGGCCCTGTGAGGTAGACATTATTATTTTACAACTTTTACAGCAGAGGAAACAGACTCAGATAAGTCATTTAGGTTAACTAAATTCACATAGCTAAAACCTCTCAGAACCAACTCTGGCGGACCCTAAAAGTTATGATTATAAATACTGCTCAAGATTCACTTGAGAATTCTTTACAATTCATATCCATCTTGAATCTTAGATCAAGTGAACCTGGAATTCCTATCAGATCCAAATGTAGGATTTTTTTTTCTCCCCCAGACATTGCATCTTTCAGACCTACCATGGATCCCTAGGGCTCACCCCAGCTTCATCTAACATGAATGCCCTGTCATTTGTCTGCCCATGTTAGATATGTGTCTTTGGCTTATTCCTTGCCTCTTGGTCTCCTGACTCCTCTGTGATAAACTGACCATTTTAAGCACTCTATCATGGACTGAATTTAAAGTGAAAGTGGTACAATGGGGAAGATAAAATTACCCTTGGAGGATTAAACTACAAATCAACACGTTATGGCTGAAGTCAGAATCACCTTAAGATAGAGTGGTTCTTTTAACAACAAACTTTCAAAATACAATGGTCCCAAGGCTAGCAATATTTAACTGTGACCATCAAAAGCTCTATTTTTTTTTAAGTCAAGTGTCTGTCAGAAAAAATACATTGGTTGATAACAGAACATGGGAATAGTAAGGGACCAGAGACAATTTCCAGTATTGTTCAAGTAGTGCCTGGGAGAAAGAAATCCTAATCAAAGAGTCAATCTGTATAGTTTGGGTGGCAAGTTATTTAGATATTTTTAATGTTTTTTTTATTTATTTTTGAGAGACAGAGAGAGACAGTGTGAACAGGGGAGGGTCAGAGAGAGAGGGAGACACAGAATCGGAATCAGGTTCTAGGCTGTGAACTAGCTGTCAGTGCAGAGCCTGATGCAAAACTTGAACTCACGAACCGTGAGATCATGACCTGAGCTGAAGCTGGACACTTAACAGACTGAGCCACCCAGGCGCCCCAAGAGTTCTTTAGGTAAATGATTGAGGGTTTAACTTCTTGAGGTCCTTGAACATTCAAAACATAATGAATTCACCCTGTTTTAATGTTAAACAACTTTTACCATAATTTGGCTTTAAAGTACTGGGCTACCAGGAGAGAATATTGACCAGGAGATATGACTATCACATTCCTCTGGTAGTAATATATCTAATTAAAAATTAATACCTGGCCACCCTTGTTTTAAATACCATTCCACTAGGGCTGTCTTAATTCAACTCAATCTCCAGATATAATCAAGTCTGGGATACTCCTGACAAGATTGAGTTTCTGAGTCTGGGCACCTGAGGGTCACATGTGAAGCTGAGAGAAGTAATCCTAGGGCCCTTACTGGTGACACGATGACCTTATTTTCCTTAAATGGCTTTAGAACATCTTTCTATGTTCTTAGACTTTGTTAGAAGGGAAAATAGCAATCTGTCAAGAGAGGCTTACCTCTTTCTGTGACATAGTACAGGCATAAAAATGGTTTCAGTCTTAGCAAGCTGCAGCTTGGTGCATAATGAGACATATAGCCATAAATAAATACTCTCAAAGTTTGTGCAAGATCATATTAAGACAGATGCCAAAGCTCATAATTGCAATACACTGCATATTACTGAAACTTTTCATAAAACCTAATGAGATTCTAACTTATGAGGAAAGAGACATAAAGAAAGTTGTAGCAACATAATTGGATGACGCTTTCTGCCCGGAGGGCAAAAAAAGCTAAAAAGCATAACTGGTATTTGTGTTCCCAAAAGGAAGGGATTCAGGAAGATGTTTAAAATCCGATAAATCCAATTCTGATTGCATTATCTTTTGAAAACTAGAATGAGAATTTTTGAACAAAGGGTTCCAGAAAGGGTAATTAAAAACTTCCCACCACTCGAATCATATTGAATAAGATCATTCAAAAGGTGATGCTCTTCTGCGCTGGAAATGAGAAGCAGGTGTGAGCCAAAGAAACTCTCTAACCCAGATTTCTAACTATATGTCTGAGTCCCGCCCAAGAATCTCCTTGCTTTACAAGTGGCACAAGACCTGGGAAAGCAATTCACTTTGACTCAAGCCAGAGGTAAACAAAGATCTTGAAGAAAGCAAAGAAATGTAATAAGACCTGCATCTCATCTTCTGTGCCTTGTTCATTAGTACAGAACACAAAATTCCTCATGGAAATAAATGACAGTTACATGTTGGGTCAAGGAGGGAATCAGTGACAACCTCCCCTAACCTAGAGAGATGCTCAAAGTGAATATTAACAAGCCAGGAAAGAATAAAGGCTTCATATGTGAATATGACTACTGAGCTGTTAATGAGCCTTGCATACACTTAGGGGAGTGTCCAGTCTACACTTTTAACTACAGAGATCAAGGGAAAGTTAGTGCAGCAAATTTCCTCTTTTTCTTAGTTTGCAGGCTACTAAATTCCTGGTGATGAATTTACCACTTTTTCCATTTCTTGCATACATGGCTAAAGTATTGGCTTTACATTTTGCTTCTTGACTTTATCACTCAGTTGTATGACCTTGGGCAAGTGACTTAACATCT
Organism: Suricata suricatta; assembly: GCF_006229205.1. NCBI lineage: Eukaryota > Metazoa > Chordata > Mammalia > Carnivora > Herpestidae > Suricata > Suricata suricatta. The sequence goes on along the minus strand of NC_043702.1, from coordinate 94,688,223 downwards.
CTAAACCTCAGCTGCTTTGACTATTAAATAGGCGTACCAATATCATTGTGAGAAATAAGATCAAGATTTTCTGACTTCTACACCTTGTCATCAGTATTTCATAAAGTTTCACATTTACTAATAACAATACATATAATCTTTTAACACACAACTGAAATATTACAAATTACATAGCATCTCTCTTCTATTACACTTTCCACATATGATGACTTTGCATAGAGAATTTAGAACATAGGGGATTTCTCACATGTTATTAACTTATTAGGTAATAATATTAAAAAACAAGTTCAGAGCCCAGAATAAGAGCCCAATACATAGTTGTTTTGTTTTTCTTTTCTCATTAGTTACCATATACCCCAAAGTGAGTGAAAATCTCAGATGAAATTAATGATTGCCTTTCCTTTGCCATGATTTATAAGTGTGATTATCTTCTGAATAAACAAATTTTTAAATAACAGAGGTTTTATTTATTAGAACTGGGCAGATGTCAAGATTGGCTTTACTCTGGTTAAGTTTTCCTAATGGTTCAGAAAAGACTTTCAGAATAATGAAGCAGAAATAGGTGTATCAGAAAGTTAATCTTCCTTCCTGTTTCCTCCCCATCATGCCTAAGACAACACCCAGCCAAATGGGATTGCTATTTGGAATAGAACGTGTCCCAGCATCTCCTCTCTCACTTGAATATTAATATGAAATGATTAATGAACCTGTTGCCCAACATGTTAAATTAAATAACAGTGAAGAGATTAAGAATGTCTTTCCCATTATTGAGTGCTGCATTTTAAGTTATAATGTGTAAAGTAGATCATTAGTTTTCGGTCAGGCTTTATAATCGATTTACTTATGAATTTATCTCACCTTTTCTGTAAGCAACTCAAGCAGCAAATATTTATTTTTTTCATTCTACTTGAAGAAATGAAAGCTTATTCCACCAGTAAATAATGCAGATCTCTGACCTTGAGATTTTTACATAACAGTCATTTTCAGACCAATTAGTATGGATACCTAAGACATCCCTGACTTTATGCTTCACATTACTTCTGAGATTCCAGCAGTGAAGCTGTACTCTCTCGGGGTGTGTATAAACTTGGAGGTCCTCACTATGAAAATATAATTTATTATCACACTGCAACTTTCCTTGTATCCATTCCTGTTTCCATAGTATCGCACAGTCAGGACCTTTCTTACAATTAGAATAAATATAAAATGTGTCCATGCCCACTCCTCAAATCTAGGGTGAACTACTGTTCTCTGTATATTTTCCCAGATTTTATGATTTCTTAGAATGACCTTGGACATTAGAAAGAAACCCTTTTATAGGAAAAGAATCTTCTCACCTCATTTCTTAAGAGAATCAGTTGTCTCCCAAGAGAAAACTGTGGTAATTGTTTTGTGAAGGTTGGGGCCAAAAGTGATCTATGGCAAAATGGGTTTAAAGAATTGCTGTTTGTTTTTCACCTAATATTTATAAGGAATCTGATAAAAGCGTGCAAATATATAGGATGCACAAATGCATAAATAAGATTAATAAACTACAAAAACATGTGCATGTGAGAGAGACAAAGGAGAATGAGACACTGGTAATCTATTTTTGAGAAATGTTAAAATTCTTCTCTAGGTAATAGATTTTAAATTAAATACTAGGTATTTGCCATTCAAATAGGGCTTTTCAGAGCACTGTTAGTCATTCACTTACGTGAAAAGTTACATGAGGTGTATGTCTTCACAAAACAGAATATTGTTACAACTCATACTTTGTCTAAATTAATATGTGCTTTCAGGAAGATTAGTTTAAGTGTACTCTAATGTCATTTGTCTGGGTATTACCCAAGCCAAATGCCAGCGGGTAGCAAAGGGGACTTTCATGATCACTTACTAGGTGGGTCATTGTACGGCTGAGAATCATTATAGAGTATCTCTTTGAATTAACTTAAGTAATCACTTTAAAATTGTCCTGAGAGCTCTTTCTAGTGTTGTCATCTTTATGTCAATCTTGGGAAATTTGCAACTGACATGCTAAAAGTAGAACAGGATATGTCCACTCAGGTGCTAGGCTCCATTTTGACCATTTTACTTTGGAAGTCCTGTTGGATAAAAAAAAAATCTAGTGATTTATAATTTATTATAAATCACTAAATTATAAATGGAGTGATTTATAATAATAAAAGAGTTTATATCTTATGGAATACTACAAGCAACTTAAAAAATTGCTTGTGGTATTCCACTGGATGCTAGCAGTGGTTCATTCTTCACCTCTCTATCCTAACTTTTCAAATAAGTAATTTCTTAGAAAAGAATTATAGAGGAGAGTCAAATACATTGTACTGAATGTCCCCATGACTACCTCTCTTCCACCTTTAGAAAAAAATCTGGAGATAGATCAGCAGAAAGAGCTACAAGGTTCATAGCTGATACAGCACAGGCATTCTGCTACCATACAAATGGACTTCCAAACCCTGGATATTCCTCTTTCCAGCAAGAGGTTTCCCAGGCCAGACAGCTCCTGTTGTTACATAGGTGGTTGACTACATGCTCCCTGACTCCTCCCAAGTTCCCCATCAATAAGTAAAGAAGCATGGGTGCTGGGCTCCCTCTCCAGGAGCACAATCCATGAAATGCCTAGCTGTGATGGGTTCAAGTCCACTTCTCAGAGGGCTGTTACAAGTTTGTGGGAGTGTGTGCATTCTCTTGATATTTTTCCCTATTTCCTCTAACAAGGGTTTTTCATGCTTGGACTGTGTGAGATGCTAATGATTTCCCTATTCTCATCTATTCCCAGTCTTGCTGACTGTAGGGCTGGTATGAAGAGGGGTAGTTCTCTTGACATTCACTTGCTAGAGTATCGAAATGTTTATCCATCATTGTACTTATTGCAAATGTCACACTGATAAAGTAAAAGAGTGAGGAAAGTAGATTTTTATTGGCTTCCATAGGAAAATAAAAGAGTTTATATCTTATGGAATACCACAAGCAACTTAAAAAATTCTGTTAGACATCTCTGTTCCCCCTCTGTATTTCTGTATTAGCATTGGCTCTTCCTTTCTCTTTAGTCCATTTTTTTTCTAAAACAGCATTTCCAATATCTTCTATTGTTTTATCATTTTAGCTCTGTCCACAAATTGCTTGTCCCCCGAGCAAAATAAAAGTCTTTCTGTTAACTGAACTGACATTCCCTAGAAGGCGGAAAAGGAAGCACCTATATGATGCCAACATGACTTTGAAGCACTGAGCCCCACCCAAAGCAGTTTATCAAATTACACATCTACATCTTCCCCTTAGTGTGCAAAGGACAGGCACAGGAATAATGTAGCCACACTTGGGGATTGGGGGCAGGGAGAGAAATAGCATTGCACTGCTAAGACAAATAGTATTTTCTCCTTGTAATAATAAATAAATAAATAAATAAAATGTAGAAATAAATAAGTAGAAATAAAACATATGACCATGGGCATAGCCTTCCAGTATCTGAGGAAGTAGTTGAACTCTGACTGCTTTTTGTCCTGTCTCAGATCACACAGCAGTGAAGACATTCTGTCTGTATTCATCAGGGTTAAATCAGGGAAGCAGAACTACCATAATTCTTCTGAAATTGTGAAATGGACTTTAGACAATTTGGGACGTGCTGAGGAAGAAAAGGCCAAAAGGGGGAGCAAACCCATTAACCATCTCTTATGCTGGTGAACAATTTGGAGCTGCAGATAAAACACATGTACCCAAATCATGAAGGGGGATGATGAGGTCTATGGCAGATGTGGGTCTTTTGGCTGTGAGTTCGGAGCTATGTGCCGAGTGTTAGACCCCAGATCTAACACTGTTCATTAGCAGTGATGGTACCTGGGATGGTGAGCTGGGAGTGGAAAAGGGAATCCATCAACACTGCCACTAGTGGGCATCTTGAGAACACGATGGCTTCTGCCTCAGGTTACTCAGTTAAGTTTACAAAGACAACCACCCAGCATACGGTCCCATAAAGAACCAGATTCTGGCTAACCTGACCCTTCCCATTTATCTAGAAAGTTGCTCAATTATCTCAAGTTAGGAGTTGATAGCCATCAAGCCACGGAATACCTGTTTCGAGCAGACACATGCAGCACTGAGAATGACTAGTAAACCCAGGAAATTAAGACAGACATGTTGATTTCATGATGCTCGTTAGCTGCCTGTGCATGTGCTTGCACATCCCTTCCCCCCACCTGCGAACTGTCACTGGTAAACCTCCCTGCTACAAATCCTACCACAGTCTTTGGCACATTTGAGGTGCTGAAATCATGTTTATTGAATAACTGAGGGAACTACATGATAAATCTATAAAATAAAACCAGCTTTTGGGTCCTAAAGTAAAAACTCCTGATGAATAACACCAACTGACTGGGCTTAAAGAAGATAGTAAAATGAGAAATTGATTTATTACAAAGAGTAAATAAACTTCACACATCGTAGCCTGACTTTTGTCAAATACCATTGGTGCTTCTGCATGGCTCCTGATCAAATAACCTTCAGCCTACATTTCTCCGTTCCCACTTGCCCATCTTTCACACTTATTTCTGATATTTTTTTCTCACCTGTCTTTATCTCCTTTCCCCTTTTGCTCTTTTTTGTTTGTTTGTTTTAACTTTTTGGTCTTCTCCTCATGTAGCTTCTTTTTCTTTTTATCACTGCCCTAAAACCAAAGAACGATTTTAATTGGAATGTTTGATTTCAAAGGAGAGAGAATCACAGTCCATCTGCCAAAAAGAGTTGTCAGCATCTGGTTCCCGGGTGTGAGATTTAGTTTTTTTTCCACTCAGCTAGCACACGTCGCCAATATCGTATCACACTGTTCTGACACTGGGGGGAAAATAGCAAAATGCAATTGCAGCATCTTATGATGGAGAAAGAAATTTTTTTTATCTTACATGAGCTATGAGTTCTTAGTCTTTTTTAAATTTTTTTTTCCACTTGGACAGTTGTATGTGATAGCTTTCCAGATGGAGTTGTATCTGCAGAGTTTTAAAAGTCTATTTGGTTTTGCCTTTGTTCTCTTGGACTTTACAATCTATGTCTGGTGCTGTTGTCTATAATAATGCTATATTGAGAAGAGGACGTTTGAAATGAGTAATAAAATTCTAGATTTGATTGTGGATTTGTAGGCATTTTTATTGAACAACAACAACAACAACAACAACAAAGGTCATTGGGCCTGAAATGAAAACATGAATCAAACATTTGGTTTTGTGCTACATGCACATAAAACTATTTGAATTGATTGGTTTTGAAAATTATCAGTTAGTTCTTTTGATGTGTGTGTGTGTGTGTGTGTGTGTGTGTGTGTGTGTGTGTAGATACAATCTTTCTCCTTTCAGGGTATTTTACTATCAGGTAAAGGATACCCATCTCTACAGTTTTTCCTAAGCACTACATCTAAATACTAAAGAGTAAACTTCCAATTTCTTCAAAACAAACTACAGATATCTAGTTCAAGTACTGTACATTATAGATGATAAAAAGATGATCACAAAGAGATGGTCCTTAGGAAAATAGCCCACAATGAGCTATTTTGTGGAAGAGCCTACATTAGGAAAAATAAGAGTTATACAAATCAGATTCCCTACTTAGTGAGGACATCCAGCCTCTCAGACTATGGCCTGAACAAAGTCACCCAAGGGCCAGCCCCAGAACCTGGACAAATCAATTTGCTCATTTATTCAATCGATCTTACCTGGCACATGTTTCCATGTATTTCTGAGTTAATATTGTTGATTGATTAGGCTAAAGAGTCAGTCAACTTGCTTAAACGTACTGAGTGTCTTTGATATTGGAGTGAAAAATTAGCATCACTGTAATGACATTTTATGCATTTACCGGTAATGAAACTAATTGGATATTTTTGTAATCGTTTTGTTTAGAAAACATATTGGTACTTTTTAGTTAGTTGAGAACCACATTCTTAACTTTTATGAGGAAAGTTATGAGAAAAGGGTTTGGCATAGTCTTGATGGTATGGTCTATGAACTGATAACACTCAAGGTTAGGTGCCCATATCATATGGGAGATGACGAGAATTACATCCTGGAGTTTTGCAGCATCTAGTGTTGTAGACTCTGGGCGCCACGTGGACTTGGGGAGTCCGGCCATGCGAAGTGCACCTAATGCAAGATGGACATGGCCAGCCTACTCTCCGCTCTAGCAGGTCTTTGTCTCCCTGCAACCCACAATCTAAGGAAATAGTGGAGTTCAAGTCAGGGACACTCTTTGGACCTACACACTTTTCTTTTGTAATTAAATATTTACACTTGAACCATGTATTGATAAGAGCAAGGTGGTATGTTGTAGAGTTTTGAAAGTGTAAGCTTTTAATTCATAGAGATCTGGATTTAACCCCTAGCTCCTCATGTAGAAAATCTAAAATAAATGAGTAACTAAGGAAAAATGAGGGAAAAAGCTCACTTCTATAAACTTAGGACATTGAGGAGGAATTTCTAAGTCAAATATTGGTTGCCTCTGGGAGGAGAATCCAGTGGCTCACAGATAGCGGAAAGAAATTTACCTTACACTTTTTAATGTACTTGAAATATTGAATCATAAGAATGCATTACATTACAGTAAGTACGAACAATAGGGAGAGAGAAAGAGGTAAGCTAAAGTGGTAAAGATGATATAATATTCAATACAATAATGTTCTTTAATTTCTGTTCCTGTTTCGTTATGGAGCTAAAATTAAAGTTTGAACATTTAATTTGTCATGCTGAATTTCAGCTTCCCTTCATTAAAAAAATGGGCCAAGATGTTAACAAATAAATAAGTTTGACTAAGGTCAAATACATATGCTTACACAAAAATGTAAGAACTTTACCAAAAATTGTATAAAATATAATTTTAAACAGAGAAGTATAAATTTTGAAAATAAAATTCTAGTTTTAGCACCAATCACCCTGTGGCCTTGGAAAACTTATTTGTCCTATAATTCTCAATATCTCTATATAAAAATGAGGCTATAGTGTTTATCTTGTTGAGTTTTTTTTCATCATGATAAATGTACTCTTTAATCCCCGTCACCCATTTCACCCATCCCCCCACTCGCCTCCCTTCTAGTAATCATGAGCCAAATTTTTGTGAAGGTAAAAATGAAATAATGAAAGTACAACTTCTAATGCAATGCTTAGCACATGCTAAGTACTCAGTAGGTTAGAATAACTGCTTGTGGTGTTATATTTAATATTATGACTTCCTGTTCAAGCAAGGAGAGTGGCTAACTTATGCACAATCATGGAATCAATCATACAATTGCAACCAACCTTAAAGAAATCCAAACCTAGAGAATGTGTGACTTGAGACTTGATTAACTCATATAGTTAATTCCTATAAGAGTTAAAATAAGCCAGATTTCCCAGTAACAACTCAAGTTCTTTTGAATGAATCAATCTGTTACTTAACAGGTCTGCATAGATCCTTGCCTTGCAAAGTGTGAACCAAATACTAGCAGCTGGGAATAATATAGGGCCTTATTAGAAATGCAGACACTTTGGGGCCACCCTACATCTACTGAATTAGAAGCAGCATTTTCAAAAGATTATCTGATGGTTCATAAAATATTAAGTAATGCTTTAGAATCCCTTTTATAGACTAAACCTAAAAATGTGATAATTGATAGCAAAATAACAAACTTCAGTGATTTAATTAAAATCAATAAAATTATGTCAAAACAACTGATTGAGAAGTAACAGACACCCAAAATCTCTTGTGAGGGAAAGATCCTGGAGAGGTGGACAGATGGATGGAGGAACAGACAGACAACAGACACAAAGAGAGACACAGTGAAACATAGGCATATATATTTGCTCTGTGTTTTGTGGGAAAAGTATTGTACTAATTTTGGCATAGGTAAGTTCTATTTCATGTCAAATATAACATATTATTGCTATATCTAAATCAAATAACAATTTTGATTGTTTCTTCCTTTGCACAATCTGTTGAAACAAATTGATTAGTTGTTAGAATATAAATTCAATTAAGTAAAATGAAATCTGTCAAAAATATGGTGTGGTCACATGAACATTTAATAATCTACTGATTCACTAAAAAATGTATTTCTCAAACAATTATTGTGACACCATGTAAACACAAGGTGAATTTCAGATGTACTCTTGTTGAGATTTCTAACAAAGGATAACCTGTAAAGATACACCCTATGTGGGGACAAGAGCAAAAGATTTGAGTCACTCAAATATAAATCCCAGCTCTGTCTCTTAGTAGCTATCTAGTTTCCTAAATTCCCTTGGAAAGGTTTCCATAATTCTTTATGTTTAAAATGGGACTACTAAAGAGCACCTCACAGACTTGTTTTGAGGAATATGGACAACCACAGAGTGCATTGTAAACATCGTTTGAATGGCAGGTATAATAATAATTCTAGTAATGTTCTATATCTTATTTAAACCTTAACCGGAACTCAACTCACAACTATAATACTCATAAAATAATTTGATAATTTTCAGAGTTTTAACCAATAATGCACATTTTAATTACTACTCTCAGTGAAGCAGAAAGGATACTGCCATTTTTGCAAAGTTCTTTTTAAGAAAATGTTTATTGCTGATACCATGGATGTACATTTCACTAGTAACCAATTGCACAGAAAATAGTGCAATCAACTTTGTCTGCTAGATCACGGTGAACTAATTCGTATACACACAAAATACTCCAAAGCAATTTTTAAAGAATTAAAAAAAGAAAAAGAAAATGAGGATGTAAAGAGTACTTAAAATGTATCATTATATCTTAGAACTTTAGGGATGAGGAATAGATTAAAAAAACTAAATAATAATACTAATTCAACCCCTACAGTTTCAGAGTTTTTTTGTAAGTCACAAAACACATTTATATACTTCCCCTAAATTGTCGTAGAGCTCTAAGATAGACATTTTCATTCTGATTATATAAATGAGGAGATTGAAATTCAAAAAAGCCCAGGTACTTTCTCAAGATCACATGTACAATGAGCAGGCGGAGTTCCCGCCTCTGTGCCACCTCAAGAAAGCTCCAGAAACCAGCCATCTGTTTAGACTGGAATGTTAACCTAGTGAATGCTGATTAAAATAAGGGCAACTGTTTCTTAGAGACCGTTCGTCAGCTCTGAGATTCTTCACAGACTTATTTCAGTCAGGTGTCTTACTTATTTTTCTAACAGCTAACTTCTTCCTACCTATGAGTCTTTACAATGTGAGCACTAGTAAAATTCACCCCACATTCTCCTCTTCGAAAGAAAACCCAAGAAATATTCCCAGGCCCTGGGATGGCTGTGATGAGAAAGAGGAACTGAACTCCAGAGCAAAGAGCCAACATCAAAAAGGACAAGAATCAGAAGAAAAATGGACTCAGATGACAGTGTGCGGAAGCATGCATCCAAGGGAACCTGACCAACAGGCAGAGGTAATATTACTTAACTCTAAAGGGTAAGTTTCCACTGATTAGTAAGGTCAGGTGTGCAAGAGGCCAGCCAGCAGGTGAGAAGACAGGAGGGCTCTGAAAAGGATAATGCTGTCCAAAATCTTTTCTATGGGGTGGAAAGAAAACTTCCTTACAAAATACCCCAGGAACATTTTCTTTTTCTACAGAACAGTAGAGAAAAGGATGAAATATTTTTACCTTGTGTATGATTGAATCTTTCTTACAGTCCAGAAGCATGAGAAGGTGAACTAGAAGCTAAATTCCGTCTACTGAAAATCTGTCAGGAAAAATTAAAAGCTTTGGATTCAGAGGAACCCATATTAGAATCTTGGTCCTGTCAACTTTTAGCTCTAGATGATTTTAGATAGTTATGTCCCCTCTCAAAGTTTCAAAATCTCCATTCCTTTCAAAAAGGAATAATATGTACCCAGAAAAATTCATGTAAGAATTTACTGCTATGTTTATTATAAAGGAAAGATATAAGGCACTGAAAAATAGTAGTTGCTACTACCATATTATGATTATTGCCCACTGACTTTTACAGTTTGAAGTGTAGGAAAGTGCACAAATCACATGTGTATAGCTAGATGAGCTATCACACAGTGAACATACTCATGTAGCTACCATCTAGATAAAAACTGAATTAACTCTCTTGTACTCTCCCTGCCAACTCTAGAATTAAAAGTTCAGACTTTTAATACTAGAGTTTAGCTCTGCATGTTTTGGAGACTTCTACAAATGTAGAGTTTGGTGCAACTGTCTCCTTTTGTACTTCTTTCATAAAATATTACATGTGTGATACTTATGATATTGCATGTAGCACTTCACTTATTTTCATTGCATATTGTATTTTATTTTTAATGACTATTTATAAAGCTGAGGAACATTAGGAATATTTCCAGTTATTAGCTACTTACAAAGACTATTGCTGTGAAAATTCTCCATTTATCTCTGGTGACTGTTATACCATTCTGTTCTATACAAACAGGATGAAAGTGCTGGTCAAGGATATGTTTTTAGGAAATACTACAAGACAATTTCAAAAAGGATTTTTTTCCCATTTAAACCTCCCATTGACACCTTATGAGAGTTTGTAATTCTCTGTGCCATCACCAACACTTGGTATTTTCAGTTGTTTTAAGAAGTCAGTCATTTATAGTGGATATGTAATGACATGTTATGGGATTTTAATTTGCATTTTGGTGATAACTAATAACATTGAACTTTTTCTTAACATATTTATTTACCATTTCAGTATTTTCTCATGTTAAGTTCCTGTTGACGTATTAAATTATCTTCCTGTTTTTTTTCTTTTTGATTTTGCCTTTGTCCTCCTGGCCCATTAAAATTTTTTCTAAGTCTATGATACAAATAATTTGTGAATTGAAGGAAAATATTAACAGTTTGGGAGCCTAGGTGGCTCAGTTGGTTAAGCATCTGACTACGGCTCAGGTCATGATCTCACAGTTCCTGAGTTCAAGCCCCACATCAGGCTTTGTGCTGACATCTTGGAGCCTGCTTCGGATTCTGTCTCCCTCTCTCTCTGCTCTTCCCCTGCTCACGCTCTGTCTGTCTGTCTCTCTCTCAAAAATAAATAAACATTAAAATTTTTGAAAAAATATTCAGTTTGTTCTGTGGCATTTCCTTTATCCTCAAAGATGCCTAAAGATGTGACTTTTGTCAAATGTTTCTTGTAACACTAGCATTCAAGAAATTGTCTGAAGTGTATTTATGTGAGATCTAAGATAACAGAACATCTTATCCAAGTCTATATACTAAGACAAGCCATTAAAAATTTAGAATTACTGAAAAGAAAATTGCATGGACTTATGAGATTTTAAAATTTCCTCCTATAAATTATTTCTGTGGTATAAGATGCTGATCTTTGGGTGTGGTAAGAATCCCTACTTGTCTCTAGTTAGCTTTGTATATCAACTGCTTACTAGATGACAGGACTACCTTGGTATGTATAGGAGAGGAGCACAAAAGCATTTTGATACTTAATACAACTTTAACATCATACTGAGAAAGAAGTTGTGGGCTCCAGGGTGGCTCAGTTGGCTAAGAGTCTGAGTCTTGGTTTTGGCTCAGATCATGATCTCACAGGTCTCAAGATCAACCCCACATAGAGCTGTGTGCTGACAGCAGGGAACCTGCTTGAATTTGCTCTTGTCCTCTCTCTCTGCCATCCCCACCCCCACACTTAGAATAAATAAATGAATAAACTTACAAAAAGAGAGAAGGAAGTTGTGCTCATATATGGGCTACAGATAGTTTAGGGTAGTTTCCAAGAGTACATTTTAATCGGGATAATATATATTATACCAGTGATTTCTAAAGTGAATGCCCATTTTATGTTAAATGGTGTTCTCAATGAGGTTCTTCTGTGGAGATCTGTATTCCTACCATGTATTTTTATACACTTTAGAATAATCCCTTCCTACCTCTCTTCTTTATTTTCTTCTTTCTTCCTTCCTTCCTTCCTTTCTTTCTTCCTTCCTTCCTTCCTTCCTTCCTTCCTTCCTTCCTTCCTTCCTTCCTTTCTTTCTTTCTTTCTCACTTGTTTCTTTCCTTTCTTCCTCCCTCCCTCCTTCCCTTCTCTTCCCCTCCCCTTCCCCTCCCTTCCTCTCAGTTGCCTTCCCTTCCCTATCTTCTCTCATTTCCCCTTCCTTACCTATCTTCTTCCCTTCTTGTTCCCTCCTTAACATTTTCTCTTCTTGACTAAATTTCAAATTGTATCTATCTGGAATGGAAAGGACTTTGTTGTATCATATCCCAATATGTAGTTTTCTTTTTGCCTTTCTATGAACTCACTGAATGTTGAGGGAGAAAACCAGTAATTTGACACTGAAAGTAATATTTCTGCATTAATTTTTGTGGATTACCTTATACCATTCACAACTATTAACTCAAAATGGAGTAAAGATCTGAATGTGAGACCTGAAACCATAAAACTCCTTGAAGAAACATAGGTGATAGACTTCTTGACATCAGTCTTAGTGATGATATTTTTGAATTTGACACCAAAAGCAAAGGCAAGGCTGTGTTGTAGCCTATGAACAAGTAATATATTGTATCATTTATCTTGAATGTATCATAGATAAGCTGCTATATGATTGTCACTTCAGATAGCTGTGAAATTAGGTGATTAACTAGTTGTTAATTAACCTAATTTCTGTATAAGTCTAATTACATGAAACAGAAGTTGGTGTTTTGATTTTTTACTTTGCTTTTCTGTTTTGAGTGTCATTGCAACTACTGTATTGTAAATGATGGAAAATAATTGCATATGTTAAAAAATATGAAACTTTAAAAAGTAAAAAAAATAAATAAAATTTTTAAATTAAAAAAAAAAAAGCAAAGGCAACAAAAGTAAAAAGAAACAAGTGGACCTACATCAAACTAAAAAGCTTCTGTGCAGCAAAGGAAATCATCAAAAAAACAAAAAGACAACCTGTGGAATGAGAGAAGATATTTACAACCATATATTTGATAAGGGGTTAATATCCAAAATATATAAAGAACTCATACAATTAAATAGCAAAACTAAGCAAAACAAATAAATAAAAAAACAAACCAAATCAATTTGATTTTCAAAATGGGAAGGAAAAAAAGCATTTTTTTTCACAGAACTAGAACAAACAATCCTAAAAATTGTATGGAACCACAAAAGATCCTACAAAGTTAAAGCAATTTTGAAAAAGAAAATAAAATCTGGAAATATCACAATTCTGGACTTCAAATTATGTTACAAAGCTGTAGTGATAAATACGGTATGGCACTGGCACAAAATAGACATTTATATCAATAGAACAGAATAGAAAACTGAGACATGAACTTATAATTATATGGTCAATTAATCTTTGACAAAACAGGAAAGACTATCCAATAGGAAAAGGATAGTATCTTCAACAAATGATAATGGGGAAACTGGACAACAATATGCAAAAGAATGAAACTGGACCACTTTCTTACAGCATATACAAAAATAAATTCTAAATGAATTGAAGACCTAAATGTGAGACCTGAGAACATAAAAATCCTAGAAGAGAGCATGGACAGTAACTTCTCTGACATTGGTCATAGCAACTTTTTCTAGATAGGTTTCCTCAGGCAAGGGAAATAAAATAAAAAAAATAAACTATTGACACTACATCAAAATAAAAAGCTTCTGCACAGTGAAGATAACAATGAACAAAACTAAAAGGCAACCTATGGAATGGGAGAAGATATACGCAAATGACATATTGGATAAAGGGTTAGTATCCAAAATATATAAAGAACCTAATCAAACTCCATAGCCATAGGGGCACCTGACTGGCTCAGTCAGCATGCCCCTAAAATAAAGCCTGTGACTCTTGATCTCAGGGTCATGAGTTTGAGCTCCATGCTTGGCACAGAGATTACTTACATAAATAAAAACTCAACACCTGAAAATCAATCCAATTAAAAATGGGCAGAAGATATAAACAGACATTTCACTAAAGACATTCAAATGGTCAACAGACACATGAAAAAATGCTCATCATCACCTACATCAGGGAAATGCAAATCAAAACTATAATGCAATATCATACCTTTCAGAATGGCTAAAATCAACAACACAAGATACAACAGGCATGGTGAAGATGTGGAGAAAAAGGAGCCCTCTTGTATTATCGGTGGGAATGCAAACTGTTGCAGACACTCTGGAAGCCACACTGGAGTATGACGATTCCTCAAAAAGTTAAAAATAGAACTACTTTATGATCCAGCAATTTCACTACTGGGTATTTACCTGAAGGATACAAAAACACCAATTCAAAGGGATCCATGCAACCCAATGTTTATTGCAGCGTTATTTGCAATAGCCAAGATATGAAAGCAGGCCAAGTGCAATTGATTGATTATCAGATAAAGAAATGGTGTGTGTGTGTATGTGTGTGTAATGGAATGGTGAGCCATAAAAAAGAATGAAATCTTGCCATTTGCAACATGAATGGAGCTAAAGAGTTTAATGCTAAGTGAAATAAGTCAGAGAAAGAAAAATATATTATTTCACTCCTATGTGGAATTTAAGAAACAAAACAAACAAGCAAACGGAAAAAAGAATGGGAAAGAAAAAAAATCAAGAAACAGACCCTTAACATAGAGAATGAACTGATGGTTACCAGAGGGGAGGTCGGTGGGATGGAGGGTGAAATAGGCCATGAGGATTCAAGAGAGCACATGGCATGATGAGCACCAGGTGATGTATGGAATTGTTGAATCACTACATCGCTCACCTGAAACTATTATAACACTGCACTAACATTAACCAGAATTAAGACTTAAAACATTAAAAATGGGCAGAAGATCTGATTTTTTCAAAGAGGACATGCAAATAGCCAACAGACACATGAAAAGATGCTCAGTATCACGAATCATCAGGGAAATGCACATCAGAACCAAAATGAAATATCAATGACACCTGTTAGAATGGCTATTATCATAGAGATGAAAAAAAATCTCAGTGTTGATGAGAATGTGGAGAAAAGTAACACCCCCGAACTGTTGGTAGGAATGTAAATTGATGTACTGGCCATGAAAAACAACATTGAAGTTTCTCAAAAGTTAAAAGTAGATCCAGCAATTCCACTTCTGGATATTTATCTGAAGAATATAAAATAATAAAATATTAACTCAAAAAGATATATGTACCCTCATGTTTATTACAACATTATTTACATAGCCAAGATATGGACACAACCTAAGTATCCATCAGTAGATGAATGGATAATTACACACACACACACACACACACACACACACACACAAAGAATGGAATATTATTCATCTATAAATAGAATGAATCAGGCCATTTGCAACAACATAAAAAGACCTTGATGGTATTATGCTAAGTGGAATAAGTCAGACAGAGAAAGACAAATACTCTATGATCTACTATATGTGGAGTCTAAAAATAATAACAATAACAGGCTCATAGTAAGAGAACAGATTGGTGGCTGCAAAGGTGGGGGTGGGTAGAAACAGGTAAAAGGGGTCAAATGGTACAAACTTCCAGTTATAAAATAGTATATCATGGGAATGTAATGTACAGCATGGTAAATAATACTGTAGTAATTGTAGTTAATAATATTGTATTATATATTAAAAATTGCTAAGAGGGTAGATTTTAAAAGTTTATCACAAGAAAACAAAGTTTTAATAACTACATATAGGGACAGATGTTAGTCAGACTTATTGTGGTGATCGTTTCATAAAATGTATGCAAATACTGAATCACTGTTGTATACCTGAAACTAATATAATGTTATATGTCAGTGGTAGCTCAATAAAAATAGAAAAAACATTTTTTGTGGATTGAAACAAGGTTTCTAAAAATGAACACACATCAAAATGTGTGTATGCTCCCTCCCTGTGAAATTATCAGAAAGCCACTCCCAAACTTTTGCCCCCCAAATTAAATATGACCAAATATGAACGTCTTTCAAAGACAAATTAGAGAGCATAAAAGAAATGGAAGCATCATATATCTGATGCCCTCAAAAGTTAGTCGATCCTTAATTCTACTTTTATAGCTGCTAGACAGCAATATTCAAGGACCCCATCCTTCAAGTCTTCACCATTTCCATAACAAAGGGAAGGGCAGAGTTTTTGAGAGCTTCTTCAAGTCTTGTTTCTTTCCCACTCAAGGTCATATCTTCTGACTATGGCACCTGTTCTTATTCCTCTGAGATTGTATTCTTGAAGCTTTTGAGCATTAACAGGCTTCTCTGGCAGAGGTGCTTTATGTTTTCAATCAGTATTCACATAAATTGAATAGTCTTAGGCTTTTGAACACTATAGGTAGAAGATCTCTTTATCCATGTTTCTTGAAAATACTTACTGACAATGGAGTTAAGGTGAAGATACCAACTCTAAAATGTATTTTATATTGGATTACAATTGGTAAAGGTCAATTGTGAAGAAAAATAGTAAGTGAAAATCAAACACTGTTGGCAACTTACTATGTGCTGAAACTGTTCAAGATGCTTTAAAAAATATCTTTTATTCACTACAGCTCTAGGAGTTCAGCAATAGAAGAGGCAAATCTGGTTCTAATCTTCATTATGACAATGTCCATGTGTGATCCCACACAAACTACTTAACCTCTCTAGGCCTTAGTTTCCCATTATATACTAGTCATCTATGGCTGCGTAACAAATTATTCACAACCTAGTAGCTGAGAACAACAGATATTAATTATCATCTAGAGTTTCTGGAGTCAGGAATCCAAGAGTAGCTTAGATGTATGGTTTTGACTCAGGGTCTCTATTGAGGGGACAGTTGAGATACTGGCCAAGGCTGCAGACATCTTGAAGGCTGGACCTCAGCTGAGGAATCTACTACCAACCGCATCACATGGGTGTTGGAAGTCTGCTTCAGTTCCTCCCAAGCTGCTGTGAAGGCCTCAGTTTCTCACTATATGGCCCCTTCACATCAGAGCAGCTGCCTTTCTCCACAGGGAATGATCCCAGAGAGAGGGGAAAGACAGAAGCCTCAGTGCCTTCTTACTACCTGTTCTCCCAAATTTCACTGCATCGTTTCTCACTGGCTGTTTTCTACTCAAAGAAGCAGGTCACTTAGTTCATCCCACACTTAAGTGGAGGAAAGTTAGGCCCTACTCTTGAGGGGAGGATATCAAATAATTTGATATACAGAGATGGTTTTAAACTGTCACACCATCTATAAAAAATAATAGGATGAGAGCCAGGGGTCACATTCAGTGGGTGTTTAAAACCCCTGAAATTTTGCAAAAATGAGTTTCAAGTATTCTTATAGCTGACCAATCAACCAGGCCCTTCTTTTAGTGCCAGAATGGTGGCCTTGATGATGTATATCATACTGAAAGTCCTAGAGTCTGCCCTACTTATAAAAATACGACTAGTCATACTATTAGAGTAGTAGCAGTATTTTAATGCATTTTCACATATGCTTACATCCATGTGAGTACCATCTAGATCAAGTTTTCGAACATCTCAATATTCCAAAAGGCTTTCAAAGCTTTTACCAGATACCACTGTCCTCTGAATATAAACACTATTCTGACCAGATTAATTTTTAAAATTTAATTAAATACAATCATACCATGAATGTTTGTTTATCTAGCTTCTTTTGCACAATGCACCTTACTTTTAAACATAGTAGATGGTTATATTGAGTCCAGTCAAAAAAGGCATTGATCAAAATATAGCTCTATAAGTTTTTGGAATTCCTATCACCAAAAATTCACTTAAGAGATCAAGTATTACTTCCTCGAAGTAGCATAAAATAGCATACTTGGGAAATAAAGTAAACATCTGGATTTTTTTCAGAGAGAGTTTTGTTTATATCAACTCATTAAATAAATATTTATTGTGTTCTTCTTAGGTGCCAGCCATTGGAATACATGACTAGATTATAAACATCAACAGGCATCATCTGAAATCAAAAGCAGCTCCCGTGTATTGATTCGGGAATTATGACAACACAGCGTTACAAGTGCCATCGTGGAAGCAGGTAGAGCAAGAATAGGAACACTAGCTGTCTAGAAGGGTCAGGGAGGTGGTGTTTGAACCATACCCTATAGGCTCATAGGAGTTACTAGGAGTTCAGTGTATATATTAGGGGTTATACTAAAAGACAGGATGCAATCTCTATAACAATTTGCAGAAACAAATAGACATTGAGCACTGGAGAAAGGGCATGGTAAAACAGTGAGGGCAGAAAGTGTGACTGCAAAGGTGAGGGCTGAGCAGATAGTGAACGCTGTGTAAGCCTTGGTTAGGAGCTTATATGCACCCTATGAGTGGTCCAGTGCCTGCGAAATTTTTTAAGAAAGGAAGAGGCAAGATCAGATTTGCATAAAAATAACTCTAGGAGCAATTTATTTTTTAAATGTTTTATTATTTAGTTGTGTGTGTGTGTGTGTGTGTGTTTGTGTGTGTGTGAAAGAGAGAGAGGGAGAGGGAGAGGGAGAGAAAGAGAGAGAGAGAGAGAGAGAAAGAGAGAGAGAGAGAGAGAGAGAGAGAGAGAAACATGAGCAGGGGAGGGGCAGAGAGAGAGGGAGACACCGAATCTGAAACAGGCTCCAGGCTCCGAGCTGTCAGCACAGAGCCTGATGTGGGGCTCGAACCACAAGCAGTGAGATCATGACCTGAGCTGAAATCAGATTCATAGCCGCATAACCAACTTAGCCACCCAGGTGCCCCTCTAGCAGCAAGTTAGATCAGGAGTGGGAAAAGGGAGAAAATGGGAGCCCAAAGGAGATAAATTATGATATAAATGAGAGACAATGAGGGCCTACCTAGACTCTGGCCTGGGATGAGCATAGAACAATGTAAAGGCATCTCAGAAAGGGCCCTGAACCAGACTCTCTCATCCTCCCAGGGAAAGATTACAGGTATAACTCATTCTCCTAGAGGTTCTTTCCCACCATCCTGGAGGGTTCCCAGAGGGCATTACAGAGGTCCACAAGTCTCCTGACACTCTACCTACAATTGTTAGTTACAGGCACATGCCTTGTGAGACTATGGAGATGTGTTTTTTCTGAGCTGAGGTTTATGCCCCACCTAGCTTAAACCCATTATATTAAAGGATCATTAATGTAGATTGAGTCAACGTTTAGAATTGTATAAAAGACTGTGTAACTAAGCTTGATGGTTGTTCCATTGAGAACCTTAAGAGAATGACTTTAACTTATTTTTATTTAAACTTCTAAAATCTTGCACAGGGCCGGGCACATATTTGGTGCTCAATATCTTGTTGAGTGCATAAAATTAGTAACCCAAACTATAAACAGCTCCTGTAGAATTGGGGTGTTAGTACTTAGGTTGTTACAGTGAGGGTTAAGTTAAACTACAGAGTTAATGTTCTTGGTACTTCATGGTACAGAATAAGTATTCAGTACATGGCAGTTGTTAATTGTATTAGCCTTGTCTTCAGTAACACACATAAACTCCTGTCTAACAATATCTATAAGGAAATCATTAAACCCTGAATAAGGATCAGGGTAATAATTTTCCAAACATTGATTTTAAAAATGCTACAAATGATATGAGCCAAAAGTGCTGTCAGGAATAAATGTTAGAGAGAAAAGTTTTTGATTACTTTTAATTAGCTTTTGATCTTACCTTCACTGGCCTTTTATCCTCTCTATAATAAAAAAATAATGAGGGAAAAATGAGTCAAGGTACTAAATCAAAATGAAGCAGTTATATAAAATTCTGTCTAGAGAATTCTTTCTTGTGACACAAACATTTCTGATTCTAAATGTTATAAATTGCCTAAGTTCCTTTTGTACAAAAAATCCTAAAAAAAAATGTCTGGAAGGTTTCCGAAGAAACTAAAAACATGCAAAAAAAAAAAAATACCTAGCATAACATTGCTGGTTACAGTGTAGGAAAAAAAATATCCAAAAGACTAAATGTAACAAAGAGTAATGTGAAGTTTGAGGCAAGAGTCTTTTGGAATTCTTCTTATCTTAGGGAAAGAAGTCTCCTTTACAGGGTGCATTCTTTTCTCCTTGAACCTCCATGGTGCCTATATAGAGAAGTAGAAACTCATTTTCAAGATTGGACACAAAAATAAGGGAGAAGCATCTTAAACAAGTCCATTTAGCTCTAGTCTTCAAGATCTGTGTTAAGTCTTATCAGCTTGATAACTGGGAACAACAAAATGGCCTCCTCTTAGGGCATGCTAATAATGATTTGAAAAATGACTTTTGTCAAACAGTACAAACTTTTTAAAAGAGTTGGCAGCAGCTTATTTAATCTGCAATATTATTATTCATATGGTGGGATTCTATTCTATAAAAAGAATGTTACTTGAATAGCTTTTTAATTAATCACTTATTTTTAGGTTTTAGGTTAATATTGATCGAATTTTCTTCAGAAATGTTAGGATAGGCCAACTCTCTCACTCCCTAAAAATAAAAGGTGCCTAGGATCAGGGTCAAGGATAGCAAGATAAAAATGGTGTGTTTTCTAGATTACTTTGGGCATGTTGAGATTACACAAATGCTATTCCAGAATTAGCTCTTGGCTACTTCTAACAGAAAAAAAAAATTATTTGTGTTTTGATATTCACATTTTTGTAGTACATGGATTTCTTTTAAGAAGTGACTTAAAGGGGCGCCTGGGTGGCTCAGTTGGTTAAGCGGCTGACTTTGGCTCAGATCATGATCTCACATTTGTGGGTTTGAGCCCCACATCAGGCTCTGTGCTGACAGCTCAGATCCTGGAGCCTGCTTCGGATTCTGTGTCTCATTCTCTCTCTGCTCCTCCCCTACTTGCGCTCTGCCTCTCCCTGTCTCTCAAAAATAAATAAATGAAAAAAAAAAAAAGAAATGACTTTCAGTAAAAGATGTTTATAAATTCCCTTGCCCCACCCCATATATATAAAACCTGGCAGAGGACAGCAAAGCAAAGAGAACAGAGACCCCAGAGCAATTATGTCAGAGATGCTGGGGGTTGGGGAGTCACTCAGCCACATAGAAATCAATCAATAGAGGGGTGCCTGGGTGGCTCAGTTGGTTAAGCGTCTGGCTTCTGGCTTTGGCTCAGGTCATGATCTCATGGTTTGTGGGTTCCAGCCCCGCATCAGGCTCTATGCTGACAGCCAGCTCAGAGCCTGGGACCTGCTTCGAATTCTGGGCCTCCCTCTTTCATTGACCCTCCCCTGCTCATGCTGTCTCTGTCTCTCAAAAATAAATAAAAAACATTAAAAATTTAAAAAAAAGAAATCAATCATTAGAATCTTTGTAGTATGAGGAAATGTGTCTGTGAAGAATCAGACTGAAGCCAGAATCAACCTGTTCATGACCAACAGAGCAGCATGAGTATGGGCACCAACAGGTTTTTACTGGATCCAAGATTATGAAGCTACGATTTTAAAATATCTTCGAGATCACTTATTAGTGTTTTTGCTCTACAACCTTTCAGATCTTTGAAGGCCTTTCCTCTTGAAACAAAAAACTTCTCAATGCTCTTCAAATCAAACAGACCTCTGGGAAGACAAGACTTACGTAAGATATTGTGAAATGATATTTATCACAGTGGCTTCATTTTCTTCAGTTTCCCATCAAGTTTCTCTATGATGAAAAATCCTAGTGGTATCTATGTGATCCCATGTTTTCAAATCTCAAAAATTTACAATGTTAAATGACACTCCCTTATTTATAGTCCTTGGGGGCATCACATTTCTGTCTTTTGCATCTTCTGATACTCCCTTATTGTTATTTACCTCCTCACGGGGACTGCAATTCTTATTAGAACTCATTTTGCTTGGACTTGGTTTATTTACACTGTAAGTACTGTGTGCCATGGATTGTGAAAGTATCCCTACAGAATAGTTTTAAATTGCCGTTGTTAGAACCCCAAAGGGGTCATCAGTCTTAGATCCATATCTATTGCATTCTTGGCTTTGACTAAAGAGTAAGTCCAACTAACCTAACTTTCATACACAGTACCAGACTGAACATTTCAGTTTCTCATGGGAAAATTTCTTCTCCACAAATAATGGGATAGAGAGATGGCAAGCATCTCCTCTCTGTTGGCCAAGTTCATCTAGGGTCTATTTTATGAACTTGAGCTCTTCTTGAAATATCCCAAGTTAGGACCAGCTCTCCACCTCACCTAAGTGCATGGCCATGCATCTTGATCCCCTTTGGTTTTTAGTATTTTAGACATAGAAGACCATTTCTCAGGTCTGATATTTTCTGGCAGCATACATGAAGCTAACTACCTTGACACTGACTTTATTATAATAGCTACCAATTTTCCTCTCATTGTTTTTAAACTCTTTGAGATGTTATTGCTGTTGTTATTATTATTATCTAGTATTATAATTACTGTTAGTGCATATGTGCAAAGTTGGTTTGCCCTGTAACCAGAACCATGGTTCAATGTTCTTTCTCTAACTATAGGTAGCATTGACCTATCATTTATTTTGTGCATTTCAGCTAGTGAAACCCATGCCTTTATATAAAGGAGTTATTACTCTAGCAAGCCTATTAAGAGATAACTTTTATGAAGATGAACTTTTACCAAGACTATTAAAATCACACAATGTAAACAAAGGAGGTAGTTGCTATTTAACTTTTACAAAAGGTTGTCCCTAAATACACTCACATAGTACCTATTTTCTACAGATGAACTGCCTTTTTTCTCACTTATTTATTAGGACAATCAGTCTAGAAATATTTTTTAATGTTTATTATTTTTGAGAGGGTAAAAGAAAAAGAATGAGAGCAGGGGAGAGGCAGAGAGAGAGGGAGACACAGAACCTGAAGCAGGCTCCTGGCTCTGAGCTGTCAGCACAGAGCCAGATGTGGGGCTTACACTCATGAACCAACAGATCTTGACCTGAGCAGAAGTCAGAAGCTTAACCTACTAAGCACCCAGTTGCCCCCATTCTAGAAATATTTATCTATAGTTTCAATTGTGTTAGGCACTGTTGTAGGGGTTGGAAACATAGAAAGGAATCACAGTGTATCCTCATTCTTAAGGAATTTACAAACTAAAGGGCTGTTGACTCATTTATCAAACACTACAGTTAATGCATTAGAAGAAAGGAGAATTGCTTCAGGAAGTCAGACATCATCCCAGCATTGAAAATGAAAGTAAATAACAATGATGAGGCTGATCTGGGTTTGTATATGGGGGATACAGAGGTGGACAGTCCAGGTGTGAAATTGTGAAGGAATCTGTAGATAACGGAGCTGTTAAAATAGGTGTGAAAGGAACAGAGTTTGAGTCAAGGCTCAGCAGAATTCAGGGTACTGAAAGTAACTAGGGACCATACCACACAAAGATTCAGGAAGCAAAGAGGGTTAGCCATGCTAAAGAAAAAAAAAAAAAAGCAAGCAGGAAATTGTATAGACTTTGTGTTTTAGAAAGACTTTTTGGATCCTCTGATAATCAGATACAAATTGCTGACCATGTGAACATGTGTTAGCAGTCATTTTCCACCTCTTGACCCCCATTAAGAACAATTTGAAGACAAACAACACTTTGAAGAAATTACCAACGTGGTCAATAGAGATGGGTTTTCCTCCCTCGTGTTCCTATGGACAACTCTGAAATTGCAACCTACTGATAGAGAATGCGGAGCTTGATGAAATCAGGAAGTATTCATGAGGTCTCAATTATCGTTAGGTTCATGCCAGTATAGAGATGAATACACAAGACTAAAACTTTGAATATCTTCAAACCTCATCTTAAAACAGAAAAGTCAGATTTGAGTGTGAAGTTTATATTTGGGAAACAATATAACTTCACTTTATTTGGGTCTAAATTGTGGAAAAGAAAGACGGGACAGGGGTACAATTAAGTTTTCTACAAGTTATTCTGCCATAGTGTTTTATTTCTTAAAGACCCTTATTTCAGAGACTTTGTAATCAAACAGATCCTTACATCTTTCTCCTGAATTATTTGTTGAGTAATTGATCAGCATAGTTAAATTCATGAAAACAAATTGAATGTCATGGCTTGGTATTTTGATTTCTCAATATAATATGTCATAGGGTTGAGACAGCATTATAGTAACTGGGTCTTTAACCAGCCTCAATTCAAGATAAATATATACCATTAAGATTTTTTTTCAAAATAATGATGAATTTTTATTAATATATCATCAAAGACACTTATGTTTATGATATATTATGCTGAAGTTATTAGTAAAGCACTGAAATGTGATGGCTCCGAGTATGGTTATGTTAGCACAGCCTGTTCCCTTAAGCCTGTCCTCAGTGAGATCCGGTATATAAAAATATGTTTATATGAGAAAGAAGCATCTACAATGAGTCAGAAGGAAGATGCCATGATAAAAAAAGGCAGTTTTCTCTCCAGACTGCTCATGGTCTATTCTTCAATGTCTCAACTAGGGAAATAAACAGATTCAGACAGAGTTTGTCTCTTCAAACACCTTCAAGTATTATACATTAGCCCTGCCACAAGAGAGAGTGAGAAACAAGAAAGGAGGCATGCTTCTAGAAAATGTGTCCATTTAGGAGTGATTGGCAATATTCCAATGGCTAGGTTTTTCACACTTCTTGACAACCCAAAGATATTTCTTCACACCTTTTGCAGATGTCAACCTGCAACGTTGTTGGAATTCATTTTGTGGTTCACATACTACCCTGATGAGTGATGCAACACCCTGGGGGATCCCACTGACAGAGAAGTTGCTGAGAAACAACTAAAATGCTGTTAAAAATTGCTTTGATCCCAGACCTGTTGATGATGGCCCTTTCTGCCTCACAGAGATGTACTGGGTTGGGGTAGTGATTCCAGTAGGAATCATATTCTGGGAACGGTAAGAATTCTAAGGAATCCTCAACTATCTCTGATTTGTTGTTGTTGTTGTTGTTGTTGTTGTTGTTGTTGTTTTGAGCAGATCTAGTGTCACAGCAAACTCAAGTGGAGGGCACAGAGGGTTCCTCTATGGACCCCATCCCCACATATGTGCCTCATTGAGTTATTATGTAGTGTTTATTAATCATTTGGCATCTGCTATTCTTGATTTCCTAATGAGATTATAAGTATCTTGATTAGGAAGATTATGTCTTGACCTCTCAGTATCCCATATCTGGGAGGAGTCTGATGTCCTTTGATTGAATAATCTAGATGTCAAAGCCTTGTAGGACCTGAGATGATATCATGTAGTGATGTCTTATCACATGAAACAGCTTGATAGGGTGCAAATAGCATTGACTTTGGAATCAGACATACCCAAATGTGAGTCCTGCCCTTTTAATTTATTAACAACTAAATATACTCTTCAGAGTTTCTTTTTGATTTTCATAAAGTAAGTAAAATATCACTGTCTTGTATAAATGTTTTAAGAGGATGTTTCTACTGAGAATATGTGTATTATGCATCTAATACAGAGTTTGGTAAGTAACTTAGTGAACATTATCTTCCTCCTATTATTCCTTTCCAACTCTGACTCTGTTCAAGATTGATTTTACATCAGTTCTTTCATAGAATTTATATACTTTTATCTTGTCTAAGTATTCAATTGAAATGTATAAATGTATAAATTGATAATACATATCACTAAAACTAGGAGGAAAAGAGGAAGATAGATAAAGGAGGATCATAGGGAAGCTAGACATAGAATTATTTTTAATTTCAGGCATTAAGAAATGTACTTGGACACTCCCAAAGGCAGTTTTTAGGAGAATCATGTAGACCTCCATAGTTTCATTACATTTCAGCTTGTGCACTTGAACACTGGGGAGTCTGACATGATTAAGCAAATATATGCAAATCCAGTTATTCTTGTAGTCACAAAAAGGAAATCTCAACCTTATCAAGCACCTCTATAGCCTAGACTCAGATGTCAAAAATATCTCTAGTTATCAGATTATTGGTTTAAGTGGGAAAAAGTAGGAATGAGGAGATTTGGCCTCTCATTTTGGCTCCTGGGTAACCTATTATCTAATTTTGGGCAAGGCATTTGGCCTTTGAGGAACCGTTATCTTTTGAGTGTTAGTAGCCATGATGCCTCTTTCACAGGGGTGTTCCAAGGATCAGGTGTAATGCATACAAATGATGCACAAAGATTATGACTTATTGTATGCCAGGGGCAGTGGGCAACTGCCTGCTTTAGGTTACGGGAATGTGCCCGATCTAAGAGTGAAGGGAAGCTAAAATAGAGAAGAAATAGACAAAAGGGGACTGAAGGGGAAATTCAAGCAATAGCCACTGTAATAAGAAGCCCAAGAGAAATGATTTTAGAGAACACACAGTGTAAACTAATCCCAATTAGATCACAGCAGCCGAACAATATTGTTTACACCAAAGACATATTTTACCCTGGTTTTTGATGAAAAGGAGATTGGGTAGTTTCATTGCGAAATTAGGTTTGCTTTTAAGAACAATAAATTTATGAAATAGGCTACAAACATGTCTTGGGAAGCCAGACACTGTAATGGTGGCTGATTAAATACACTCAGTGACTTACCATTTGAGACAATCTTCCTCAGTAGGGAAAGGAGTAATGTCGCAGGAAAGACATTGAGGAGGCAGAAGGGATTGACGGGCCCGGAATGATAAATGGGAAAGGAGGTTATATTACTTTTGAGAGCTGGAAAAACTGAGATTACAATAGCTGGAGAAAAGACATTGAAGAGCAGAGATATGACTGAAGCTTTTAAGATGTTAAAAAGGATAGTAAAGGTCAATATAGATAAGCTTTCCCAATGATAATGACAAGCACTGAAATTTAAGGACACATTCTAAAAATAAGCAACGGATAGAAGAAAATTACTTTTTTTGTTGTTCAGGAAACCCCTGCAAACTCTGTCCACTCCTAAATTATCTTTATTTTGTTGAACAACCATACCACAGGAAGGCATGGAGTCAAAAACATTATGCATCACTGTGAGAAAAAGGACAGGGATTCAAACCAGAATTAACATAGCAATTCATAAAATATCCCTGAGGCTACCTACTTATTTTTTTCAGAGGACCAGTGATAAAAACATGAGCAGTATGCAGATTTACTTAAAAGCCCTGTGGACATGCCTTCTCCAGCAAGCTTCTGTACTGCTTCTGGCCAAGAATCACATGAGTATTATCACCCTGGGATTACTTTTAAATTCACTTATCATCTCAGGGAGTTCAGAGGCATGGAGGGGAATGGTATAAATTAGAAGGACAAATATTGTAAGGGCAAGTTTATGGCATGAGTCTCAAACACCTTTTTGTTTGATTGTTCCCACCTCGGGCTAGATATTCTTCTTATCTCCCTGACAGTAGGAAGATCTTTTCCAAATCTCCCGTATTACTGAGTACATCACTTTTTCAGGGCAATTTGCCTTTATACCAGTGTCTCATTTCCAGTGTCTCTCCTTTTTATTGTTCTCAGCCTTAGGTTTTAAGGCACACTGCCTGAGGATTTCCCTAAATCTCTAGAAGTTTAGAATTGCATTTAAAAGATGTTTGCAATTGAGGCACCTGGGTGCCTCGGTCAGTTAGGCATCCCACTTTGGCTCATACCATCGTCTCATAGTTCAAGAGTTCAAGCCCTGCATGGGGCTTTTGGAGGTCAGCGCAGAGTCCACTTCTTTGGATCCTGTGTTTCCCTCTCTCTCTGCCCCTTCCCTGCTCATTCATTCTCAATCTCTCAATCAATCAATCCCCCCCCCACCTCATACATACATAAATAAATAAATAAACTTTAAAGGGGCATCTGGATAAGCAGTCGGGTAAGCATCTGACTTTGGCTCAGGCCATGATCTCATGGTCCATGACTTCATGCTCCTTCTCAGGCTTTATGCTGACAACTCAGAGCCTGGAGCCAGTTTCAGATTCTCTCCTTCCTCTCTCTCTCTGTCTCTCCCCTGCTTTTTCCCTCTCAAAATTAGTAAATATAAAAAAAAAAATCAAGAGTGTTTGTGATATTTCCATATTGCCTGGAAAACCAAGTAATTAAATTTTATGAGTCTTCTAGGAAAAAACAAACAAAATAAAATTGATATTGTTACCCAATGATGTGGGTTAATTAGCCATGAAAGGAAATCCACAAATGTCATTGTCCCAAATATATATCCTTAAGACATGAAAAAACATGTTCTTAGGTAGTCACCTCAACGATTTTCTTGGGAAAGGGAAGACTTCTATCTACTTGTATCCTGATCTATATATGTTGCTTTCATGGGAAATTGCTCTAAATTTTTACTGCTCTCTCTCTTCTTGTGCTGTAGCCTCACTCACTCTTCTCTCGACCTTCTAATTCTTGACTGATTCAAAAATTCCAAAGGATGTGGCCATGAAGAATTTACTCTGAGCATCCTTTCCATGGGCCCACTATAAGCCTTTAGGAAGGATATCACTGGCAGAGTATGACTGGCTCTATCCAGTCTAGTCTGTTCATTAGTACCTTCTGGGAAGAAAAACCAAATAATGCTTACACTTATGAAGACATAATTATCAGAGCAAACCCAGTTACTCACATTTGCATCATCTCTACTCCTCCCAGAATAATCCTTGAAGCTCAACATCTGCTACCTTCTAGCCACTCTATTCTAGTTTGGGTGATGATGTGTCCTAGACAACCCAAGATTTGATACGAGGTTTTGACGTGAACGTTAAAGCACTTTCTTCCATGCCCAAAGGAACTAGTATGGAAAATAAATTTTATGATCATTCTAATTCTAGTCTGGTTCATAAGCAAAGCCCGATAAGGAATTATTTAACTGCCTTTTGTCTCAACATTGAGTGGGTCTTGGTGTGAAGCCATACTCCTTTTAACTTGGTATGCCCCAGCATGCATGTAGGGCTTCTTTCATTCTCTTCAAGACCCCTTTGCCACCAAATGGAACCCCAATCTGAGCCACCACAGCAATTCCTAGATTTCTGTGTAGTCCTAATTCTGGCTTTCCATGTCCACATTCACTTCAGTTCTTAGGATTAAATGTTCACTTTGATTCTTAATTCCTTGGTAGATTTATACTTGTCTAACATTCCAATTCTCCTTCAACCCTAGAGATTGACTGTGAACCCTAGCTAGTACCTGTCTTTCTTGGAGAGACTTCAATCCATATCTTGTGGGCTCCATAAGAAAAATATCAACTTAATAAATTACCCAGTCTTGATTTTCATACTGAACGCCCTTTGGAAATAAATTACTATCATTTGTTGAACTCAGTCTCCTGGAGGTGCTCATTGACTGGTCTGATTCAGACCGCAAACTACTCCCAGATCTCAGAAACCAATCTCAATGGACTGCCTAAATTCCTTAGTTTTACTTGGTCTCAGTTATTTCAGGGGGTGGGGGGAGTGCAGAGGGAGGCTACCAACCTTACCTGGTCAATGATTCAAATTGCCAAATATAAGCTTATCTGAATCTCAATAATACCTAGTCTGACAAACACAGCAACAAACCAATTTGAAGGGGGGAAAAGTATTAGAAGTATAATTTAGTTATACAATTATAAGTTTTAAAATTTATTTAATGTTTATTTTTTGAGAGACAGAGCATGAACAGGGGAGGAACAGACAAAGAGGGAGACAGAGAGTCAGAAGAAGGTGCCAGGCTCTGAGTTGTCAGCACAGAGTCTGATGTAGGGCTCAAACCCACAAACTGTGAGATCATGACCTGAGCCGAAGTCTGATGCTCAACTGACAGAGTCACCCAGGTGCCCCAGTTGTACAATTATTTTGATTGCTTTTCCCTTCTTGCTATGCAACCAGATATAGCTCAAATTCAGTGTGATACTAAGAAACATTATATTTAAAATTTACTACTGATTCTCTACTATGTGGTTCTGGGTTAGACTCGGTTTGGAATGTGGGAATATTGAGGACTGCTTTATAACCCAGTATGTGATCTATCTTGGAGAATGTACCAAGTGCACATGAGAAGAAAGTGAATTCCATAGCCTCAGGATGTAGAGTTCTAAATATATCTGTTGGATCTATCTGGTCCAATGTGTCATTCAGGTCTATTGTTTCTTTTGTGATTTTTCTGTCTAGTTGATCTATCCATTGCTGTAAATGGAGTATTAAAGTCCCCTGCAATTAGCACATTTTTATCAATAAGATTCTTTATGTTTGTGATTGTTTTATGTATTTGGGTGCTCCTGAATTCAGTGCATACACATTTATATTTGTTAGTTCTTCCTGAAGGATAGACCCTATAATTATTATATAATAGCCTTCTTCATCTCTTGTTGCTGCCTTTACTTTAAAGTCCAGTTTTTCTTGAACCCTTGGGACTTCATCAAGATAAAAAGCTTCTGCACTGCAAAGGAAACAATCAAGAAAACTAATAGGCAACCAACAGAATGGGAAAAGATAGTTGCAAACGACATTTCAGATAAAGGGCTAGTATCTAAAATCTACAAGGAACTCACCAAACTTCATACCCACAAAACAAATAACCCAGTG
>NC_043702.1:94651401-94657800 GCF_006229205.1 Suricata suricatta | reverse complement strand
AAAAAAATTAAAAAAAAAGTAAATCCTCATGGGGAATTTATAACTTAAGAGTTATCAAAAAAAATTCTCACATTTTGACATCACATAAATTTCTGATGATTCAGAGATGCTTTTGCCTAAAAATGAAAATACACAAGCAAGGCTATAAAAATAAAATCAAATATTATAAAAAAAAAAAAAGAAATCTTCCCTCGCAGGCATTTAGGAAGTAATGTTATCTTTTAATAAATACTTGTAGTGCTTTTAATAAAAATAAAATAAAATAAAATAAAGTCCAGTTTTTCTGATATAAGTATGGCTACTCCAGCTTTCTTTTGACTTCCAGTAGCATGATAGATATTTCTCCATCCCATCACTTGCAATCTGAAGGTACCCTCAGGTCTAAAATGAGTGTCTTGTAGACTGAAAATAGATGGATCTTGGTTTTCTTTTCTCCTTCTTCTTTTTTTTTAATCCATTCAGATACCCTATGTCCTTATTTGGAGCATTTAGTCTATTTACATTCAGTGTTCTTATTGACAAGAATGGGTTTAGAGTCGTGTTCTCTGTAGGGTTCATGCTTGTAGTGGTGTCTCTGGTACCTTGTGTCCTTGCAACATCTCCCTCATAGAGTCCTTTTTAGGAATTCTTGTAGGACTGGTTTAGTGGTGATAAATTCCTTCAATTATTGTTTGTTTGTGAAAACCTTTATCTCTCCTTCTATTCTGAATGACAGGCTTGCTGGATAAATGATTGTTGGCTGCATATTTTTTCTATTAATCACATTGAAGATTTCCTGCCATTCCTTTCTTGTGAGGAATGCCAGAAGAACAAAGATCAGCCGCCTGCAGGCAGGGCAGTGTTATCACTCCCCAGCTGAGCGCTGGAGACAGTCAGTCTGGGCTTTCTTATGGGCCCCTCAGCCGCTGTATTGAAATTGCAGTTTTGGTTTCAGTTTCAGTTTCAGTTTCCCCTTTATCACTTGACCCTGTTTCTTAGCAACCTACCTAGGTCAGCTGCCTTGCTTCCAGCCTTCTACCCTTTATAAGAGGTGTGTGTTCTCTCAATAAACGAGACTTGATCAGAGACCTTGTCTTGCCTCCATTCTCTGTGCTCCCTGCCCTACCCCATTCTCACCCCCTCCCTCAGGACCTGCTTTGACTGACCTGCTGGACGGGTCACTTTCTGGCCTACCAAGTTTCAGTAGATAGGTCTACAACTACCCTGATAGGTCTCCCTTTGTAGGTTAGGGCCCTTTGATCCCTAGCTGCTTTCAGAATTCTCTCTTTATCCTTATACTTTGCCAGTTTCACTATGATATGTCATGCAGAAGATCAATTCAAGTTGCATCTGAGGGGAGTTCTCTGTGCCTCTTGGATTTAATGTCTGTTTCCTTCCCCCACATTGGGGAAGTTCTTGGCTATATTTGTTCAAGTACCTCTTCAGCCCCTTTCTCTTTCTCTTCTTCTTATGTAATTCCCATGATATCAATATTGTTCTTTAAATTGCATCACTCAGTTCTCAAATTTTCCTTTTGTGTTCCTGGATCAGTTTATCTCTCTTTTTCTCACCTTCCTCTTTTTCTATAATTGTGTCTTCTAATTCACCTATTCTCCTCTCTGCCTCTTCAATCCTTGCAGTGGCAGCCTCCATTTTATTATGCACCCCGTTTATAGCATTTTTTAATTCATCACAAGTATTTTTAAGATCCATAATATTTGTAGCAATAGTGTCTCTAGTGTCTTCCATGCCTTTTTCAAGTCCAATGATTAATTTTATGACATTATTCTAAATTCTTGCTCAGTTATGTTGCTTATAACTGTTTTGACCAATTCTTTAGCTGTGACTTCCTCCTGGAATTTCTCTAGAGGGGAGTTCTTCCATTTTGCCATTTTGGCTAGCTTTCTGTCTCTTGTAAGTTCTAAAAGCTTGTTATGAGCTCTGCACCTGCAGGTCCTGCTATACTAAAGAAGGCTTTCCTTGAGGAAAGGCTCATAGACTTTCCAGGGCCTGTCCCTTCAGGAAATGTTCTTTTAATGGTATCCTTTGACCTCTCTTGTTGAGACTTTGGTTATTTTATTTCCCTACTCATAGTGATATTTGGGGCTCTCCACCATGTGTACTTTGACTTGTTTCTTGAGGTAGCCCTTGGGCTAGTAGTTCTCAAATTTTAGCATCAGCATCACCTGAAGGACCCTGCTCATAGATTTCTGACCTCAGCAACTGAAAGGTAAATTGCCTGGTTTGAGTCACTCAGAGTCAGAGGTCTTGGTTGCACAGTCATGAATTAGGGATGCACCAATCCAAAAACTCCCTGGAGCCAAGGTCCAGGCTCTGGGTGGTGCTGGACGGCCCTCTTGCTGGGGCTTTCAGTTGGTGGAGGCCACTGCTGCCTGAAGTCCTTCCAAGAGTGGTGGTGGGATAGACTGTGCTATCGCCCAAGCCCCCTCCCACAGTCAGGTCCAAGGAGTGGTTGACATCCAGTGAACGGGGCTGTGGGACACAGAGATACAAGGAATTACTGCTGGCCTTCTGGCCACCAGCACCTTCACTCCCTGCCCTGGCCCCATTGTTGGAATGTGGGAATAAACATGACACATACCCATCCATGGCAGCTTCTAGTCTAGTAGAGTCTTGTTAGTTTAATATATGTTGCATTTATAAGGCTGATTTTGTATGCCCATGTAGCAGATGCAGATATGGGTAAAAAAAACCAAAAAACAAAAAACAAAAAACTCCATCTGCCCAGGAATCTAGTCATAATTAAATGAGTCACTTATAAGACTTAGGAAAAATCACAGGAAAATCACAAACTTGTCAAAGAAGTTGTTTAATAGTGCAACAATAAAATTCCTTTCCCTTATGTTGATTAGTCAGGGAAAAACAACCACAGAGCATAAATAGTCTGTGACTGCTGGCATCAAATACAGTTAGAGGATAAAAAACAATAGGCAACCTCTAACTAAACAGAGTGACAACTGTTCTTGAATAAATCTGTTACATTAAACTGAATGTTTTGGATAATGGGATTTTAGAGAAGTTTTTGTTTGTTTGTTTGTTTGCTTGTTTTTCACTTGTTTTCCTATTTTAAATGGTGAAAAGGAAGCACATTTCTTACAGTTTGGAAGGTTTGGGTTTATTTCGAAATTTGAAATCTATTTAGCTAGCTTTATGTATTTTTAAAGTTTATTTTATTTATTTATTTTAGGAGAGAGAGAGAGAGAGAGGGGTGCCTGGGTGGCTTAGTTGGTTAAACGTTCAACTTTGGCTTAGGTCATGATCTCGAGGTTCGTGGGTTCAATCCCTGGATTGGGCTCTGTGCTGACAGCTCAGAGACTGGAGGCTGCTTCAGATTCTGTGTCTCCCTCTCTCTCTGCCCCTCCCCCAGTCATGTTCTGTTTCTCTCTGTCTCAATAATACATAAAAAAATTTTAAAAATTTCAGAGAGAGAAAGGGAGAGAGTATCCTAAGCAGGCTCTGTACTGTCAGTGCAGAACCAGGTCCTGGGCTCAGACTCACAAACCATGAGATCATGACCTGAGCTGAGGTCAAGAGTTGGACACTTAATTGAATGAGCCATTCAGGGGCCCCTCTATTAAGCTAGCTTTAAAGGAGTGAAGAGTGTAGGTCACAGAACCAGAAAATTCTGAATTTGATTCCCAGCTCAGAGACTTGAGTACTACACCTGTCTCAGATAGCCAGTTGAATGTGATTTCTCCTGCCCTGTGTATGTATCCCTCTTCTTGAGCAGAGAGTTTTTTAACTCTTCCCATTTTAATAAAAAACTGTTCTCCCTAATCCTCTCAGCTGGGGAAAACCAAACCAATACAGACTAAACCAAAGGGAAAAAAATTTCTCTCCATCCATTCAATCCATAACCACCCTGCAAGGGCCAGATCACAGGTTATGCATGCCTTATATTTTGAATCAATTTCATTAAAATTAGTACTAGAAAAATTAGTATTAGAAAAACATTGGTTTGTTGTTTAACAGTTTAATGTGAAGGTCTAGGAAGGATTTTCATAGCAGGGAGAAATATTACTCTAATTCAGCTTTACATAAACTTGGAAGGAATCACTGTGTCTCCTAAATTGCTATATAGACCAGCCGATCTCTCTTATATTTTTCATGCATAAAACTGCCCAGATTTCTTTTTACAATTGTGGGTCCTGAATACGCAAAGCTACCCAATAGTTTATTAAAGGTAATTCTTAAAATCTTAAATTCTCTCTGAGTCTCTCTAGATTGATTAGAACTTTTTACCTTCTTAAATATTTACCACAAACAAGGACTTGGAATCCTTAAAAATGATCCATTTGATTCACAGTTGAGAGGGAGCAGAACATGTAACCCAAAACTTTCCACTTGGCCTGCAGATCATTTTGAGCTGAAGGCAATCAAGGCCTAACAGAATCAGGAAGTTGTGTTGTCGTTGTTGTCGTGTGTTTTTAAACTTCGCCCTTACCTACCTAAAACAATTTTGAAAGAGGGCCTGAACCAAGAAGAGCCCTAATACCAGAGATAACATTTTATATCAGAAAGATTTAGGATGCCATATCAACCTCAACTGCCTAACTCTTTGAGGTTCCAGAATATACAAAATTATTTTTTTTCCATTCTGTTAATCTGTCTTATATCAATCAATTTAATTATTAGACCAGTCGAAGAACTTGGAGGGAAAAAAGAGAAGTTTTCCTCCCCTATACAGTCCTACAAATGATTTTCTCTCCATCTAGGTACAATGAGGAGAGAACAAAAGTGAGTAGAAAGAGAAGGGGCAACTCTGGGAGGGAACAATACTGCAGGACAGCAGGATAAAATAGTTTTAGAAGGAAGTTAATATGTATGACAGTTGGTAAGCATCAGAATTTCCTTGAAAGACTTCAAAAGAAAACATTCGGCTAAATTAACAAAAATCCCTAAGTTCACAGATTTCATGTTCATCATTGTACTGCTTTCATTCTGGATGAGAAGTAATTATTTTTAATTCACCTTATTATTTTTGTACTAATACCTTTTATTGGTGGTTGCTAATAGAATTTGATATACAGAGTAACTCGTGGAAATATTATATATGTTTAGCTCAAAAAAACAAAAAGTCATTTAAACTGGTACTACCTTCCATGGGATCTGTTGTAGACTTATCTGATTATTAACCTAGAAACTCTCTAAGGTCCCAAAGAAGCAATTTTCCAACCTAAATCTATCTCTTTCACACCGGATTTTAATAGGATGCATTTATTTACCATTTGTCTAGATATTCCCCATGTGGCAATACAGACCATACAGTTTTGCCATCCCAGATATAATTGCTAAGATAAGGCAAGCAACGATTAAATTCCAATGAAATAAAGTAATATCACTGTTAATTATGATGATGATTTTCAATAGTATACTTATCAATATTCTGTTTTTAGAATTGAAATCATGTTGGGGCGCGTGGATGGCTCAGTCGATTAAGAGCCCGACTTTGTGGTTCAGGTCACAATCTTGCAGTTTCTGGGTTCGAGCCCCTCCACGTTGGGCTCTGTGCTGACAGCTCAGAGCCTGGAGCCTGCTTCAGATTCTGTGTTTCCCTCTTTCTCTGCCCTTCCCCAGCTCATGCTCTGTCTCTCTCTGTTTTTTCAATAAATAAATGTTAAAAAAAAAAAAGAATTGAGATCATGTTGAAGCATCAAAATATGTTATTACATTTGAAAACACAAAGTACAATTCTAAAATATAATTAACATTAGCAAAAACAGTCTCAAAATATTTGTTAAAACATAAAACTAACCTAAATGAAGTGACAGAAGGAAAGGCAAAGAATGTATGAGATAGGGAACAGTTAACCCAAGCCCAGATAGATAAGGCATATGGAGAGATGGAAGCAATCTACATTGATGGGATATGACAGGTTCCTAACCCAGAACTGATCTGCTGTGACCAGATGCAAGGACACTCCATGGTAACCCCTGAAACATGCCTTCAGGATCTTCTGGGCTGACATTGTCTTGGGGAGAAACTGGAATTAGTTTCAATAATTTTTAAAATCAGCTTTGTCACAGAAATTAAACGTTTTTTAATTAAAAATATATTTATGTATTTATTTGTTTTTTTTATTTATTTTTGAGATGTAGAGATGTAGAGAACAAGCACACAGGAGAGGAAGAGAGAGAGACAGACAGACAGACAGACAGAGAAAGAATCCCAAGTAGGCTCTGTAATGTGGGCTTAAACTCATGAACCAGGGATCATGACCTGAGTTGAAATCAAGAGTTAGATGCTTAACCAACTGAGCCACTGGGATGCCCCTAAATTAAGTGAACAGTAACGTATTGGCACAAAAAAACAGACACATAGACCAATGGAATAGACTAGAGAACCCAGAACTGGGCCCACAAATGTATGGCCAATTAATTTTTGACAAAGCAGGAAAGA
>NC_043702.1:94642210-94651301 GCF_006229205.1 Suricata suricatta | reverse complement strand
TCACTCATCATCAGGGAAACACAAATCAAAACCACACTGAGATACCACCTCACACCAGTCAGAGTGGCTAAAATGAACAAATCAAGAGACTATAGATGCTGGCGAGGGTGTGGAGAGATGGGCACCCTCCTACACTGCTGGTGGGAATGTAAACTGGTGCAGCCGCTCTGGAAAACAGCATGGAGGTTCCTCAAAAAACTATCCATAGAACTCCCCTATGACCAGCAATAGCACTGCTGGGGATTTACCCAAGAGATACAGAAGTGCTGATGCATAGGAGCACATGTACCCCAAAGTTCATAGCAGCAATGTCAACAGTAGCCAAAACATGGAAGGAGCCTAAACGTCCATCACCTGACGAGTGGATCAAGAAGATGTGGTATATATTCACGATGGAGTACTACATGGCAATGAGAGGGAATGACATATGGCCCTTCGTAGGAAAGTGGATGGACCTCGAGGGTGTCATGCTAAGCGAAATAAGTCAGGCAGAGAAGGACAGATACCATATGTTTGCACTCCTAGGTCTAACAGGAAAACAGGAGAAACCTAATGGAGGACCAGAGGGAGGGGAAGAGGGAAACAGAGATGGGGAGAGAGGGGGATGCAAAACTTGAGAGACTATTGAATGCTGAAAAGGAACTGAGGGTTGAAGGGAAAGGGGGAGGGAGGGAAAAGGTGGTGGTGATGGAGGAGGGCACTTGTGGGGAAGAGCACTGGGTGTTGTATGGAAATCAATTTGACAATAAAATATTAAAAATAAATTAATTTATTAATTCATTATTAATTAATTATTAAATAATTAAATTTATTTATTTAATTTTTGAGAGACAGAGAGAGACAGCACGAGCAGGGGAGGGTCAGAGAGAAGGGAGATACAGAATATGAAACAGGCTATAGGCTCTGAGCTAGCTGTCAGCACAGAGCCCAACGCAGGGCTTGGACACATGAACCGTGAGACCATGACCTGAGCCGAAGCTGGACGCTTAACCAACTGTCATTGTAGGATCTCATGCTAGAGGCTATTATTGCTTACCAAGTATCCACGTGCTCTTATCATTTTCTTTAAAGTTAGGTTGCATGTGACTGAGTTCATGCCAATGGATTTGGTAGAAGTGGTGTGGCCCTTAAAAGTATTCCACATGGTCTTTTGGCTCTCTCTCATCTCAAGGGTAATGACCTTGAGGATACATTTTTCAGATGGCAGAGTCATAAGATAGAAGAGAGCCATTGGCTACTCACACTGGACTTACATAAGAAAGAAAACAACTTTAATTTGGGTGCCAGTGGTATTTTAGCATCTATTGGTTATCACAGCTTTGCTTATTCTATACATTAATACCATAAGTGGGTTGCTATTGTATCCAAAGCCTGCAAATAGGTAGCATTACTGAGCATTGGGGAATGAGGAAACTGATATTAGAGACTAGAATGTAATGAGTATTTTATGTAATGATGACAAATTTGGTAAAATTGTCTACAGCAATGACATGAATGGCAAATCATGTGAGAAATAATTATCAATTGCTATTGAGATTTAGGCCGTTGGTTTGTTGCCACAGCTTAGGTTTGCCTGATCTAACACATGGCTACTTACAGCTCCTCTATTGTCCCCACTTTTTTTCTTCCAATTACTGCACTTCTTGTGACAGAAAACAGAGACTTTCATTACATAGGTTGAGTTAAAGAATTTAATGTTCCAGAATGAAGTACTCAAATTACTGAAATGTACTCATGGGTTCACAAATATCTTTTAAATGTGTTCTATCTTCAGGACTCTGCTAACTGTTGGTGGGGATAAGATAATAACCTTGCCCTCCAGAAGGAGAGCTGGAGAATTATAATTATGGGTGAACGATAGCAGAATGTACCATGTATCACAAATAGGGCAGTGTCATGTAGTGCTGTGGAAGACAGAGGAGAATGATTATTTCTAGTCAGGGATTCAGGAAATCCTTTTTAGAGTGAAGGAATACTGTTGGTGCTGTGCATGGGACTGTCAGAGAGGTAGCGGAAGTTAGGGGTGGACGGAAGGAGGGCTTTGCAGGTAAGAGTGAAGATATCCCACCAACAGGTGTCCAAACCTACAAGGGACTGATGATAGGTCTTTTTGAATTTTAATCATGAAAAGGAGATAAATGACAAAAGGAAATAAAATTACTAGTCACTCAAACAAAACGGTTCTCTCAGTTATCAGGATTCAAAGCAAAAGGATTTCTGGTTATAGACTTCACCTGACGATTGAGTAATAATTATATGCAGTCTTTTTTGTTTTCTTCCTCTCCCTCTGATAGAACTGTAAACTCAGTGACAGGGGCCACATTTCTTCTCCTGGAGTTTAATAGTCTACTGGGGACATGACATGTATTTGTATTTGTCAGATTGACAAGGATTTTCACAAGTGGTTCTGGAGTTTACTTTTATTCTTAATAGGTAAAATAAATCTACTTCTATGCTCTGTTCACTAAGAGTAAATCTGCTCTTAGTGACTAGAAAACAAGATCTTGACCTCAACTGGGAACAGGTCTGAGTCCCTCCAGGGCAGCTTGGATTAGATGAATTTATGGGCAAGTCATCAGCCTACTGCTAGAAAAGCCAGAATATGCTGGAAAGAACTAAGCAAATGAATAATATAGCAAGCACATATTTATTTTGTCATTAATGTGATTTAGTTAAAAGCTAATGTGATAAAAAATCACAGAAGTTATATGCACACATATGTGTGTGTGTGTGTGTGTGTGTGTCTACTTTATTTGTATAAACATATATCTCCTAGTGGCAGTTCTACAGACTCAATCATTGTGCTTTCACAGACTTGTTTTGGGTCACTAAGAAGAGAAAAGCACCATCATGTGTCACAGAAATGTCTTGCCCATGGAACATCATAGGACAAATAACAATGTGTGACTCTGAACACATCAAGTCTTGTCTTTCTGTCCCTTTGTCTATAGATACCTTTTATTGGATATTTATTATGTGTCAGGCTTTAAGCCACAAGTGTTATATGCAGCAGCTCATTTTTATATCATCCTCATAGGAGCATAATGAGATAAGGAACAGTAATCACATTTGCTGATGGGAAAACTAAGGTCAGGGAGATCACTGGCAACAATGAGAGGAAAACCTAGAGCTGCCTGACTCTGATACAATACAAGCAACCAAAATCCAGTGCCCCAAATTATGTCACATGATATTTCTTGATGTTATATACTCTCCACCTGTGTGTATAGAAGAAAAAGAACTAGGCTCACTGCTTTCCAGCCCTCCTTACTTTATTTTATCTGTGTGCAGGGTGATCTCATGGCTAAATAAAGATGTTTTGCTATTTAGGAGACAGACATTAATGAAATAAAAGGTTATTTACTGAGGAAAACACATATAGTGTAGCCTGAGAAACAACTAGATAATTTCATTGAAAAAAGTCAAAAATGTTAGACAAGTGGGTATATTTTTAAAGCTTGATTCATTCATTGCATCAGTTTTATTTTCTTTTTTAAAAAAAATTTTTACATTTATTTATTTTGGAGAGACAGAGTGAGAGTGGAGGAGGGGCAGAAAGAGAAAGAGATACAGAACCTGAAGCAGGCTCCAGGCTCTGAGCAAACATTCAGCACAGAGCCTGATGTGGGGCTTGAACCCACAAACCATGAGATCATGACCTGAGCCAAAGTCAGACATTTAACTGACTGAGCACCCAGACGCTCCAACAGTTTTTTCTTAAACAATTTATTGTGAATGTTTAAGCATGACAGTCACATACTAGATTATTTCTTCCACAAATTATATCTAAAGTTTCAGTTGACTTAGTAAATTGTGTAGCTAATATGTTATTACAAAATGTACAGAAAATTATGCAAAATGAATATGTCACAGAAAAATCCAGCTGGAGGAATAGAATATCAAAATTTTCACTGACAAGTCCAAAAAAAGTTATCCTTGTTTACACAATTTTGAATATGTGATTTTTAGTTATTTTATCCAGAATTACAGTTAGAATGTTATATTCCCCAAGATTATAAATCACAGAGTGGATGTGTATGAGTGTGTGTGTATGTGTGTGTGTGTGTGCGCACACATATACATGTACAGCATCCCCTCTTATCCACGGGATAAGATCCCTAGTAGATTACTGAAACCACAGATAGTACTGAATCCTATATATATTTTTTAATACATACATACCTATGATAAAGTTTAATTTATATGTTCAGCACAGTAAGGAGTTAATAATGACAATTAATAAAAAAATAGAACAATTATAACCATATACTGTAGTAAAAGTTATGGGAATGTGATCAGTTTCTCCCTCTCTCAAAATATCTTCCTGAAAGGTACTCATCCTCCTGTCTGTGATGACATGAAAAGATAGAATGCCCATTTGATTAGATAAAGTAAGGTGAATGGTGCGACCATAGTGACATAGCCTAAGGCTTACAACTGACCTTCAGAAGATTCATGAGAAGGAAGACCATCTGCTCCCAGGTCGTGGTTAACCATGGGGAACAGAAACCGCTATGGAAAGCCAACACAGGTAAAGAGGAGGGGGACTACTGTATACATGTACACACACAGTGTATATATTTGCTTGCTGAGGCTACACTTCCAAAAAGCAGTCATGATTAGTCAAAGTATAAATATTTAGATCACTTGAAATTTCTCAGAAACCTGCTTAGGTTGCCTTAATTTACGTCCTTTCCCCCTCCTCCATTCCCTGGTAGAGGCATATGGACAGAGAATTTCGTAACTGTTCTAGATTACTGTTTATCCATTCATCTATCCATCCATACATTGGATGGCAACTTTGATTTAAAATACTTGCTTAAATTTCTAGATATCTCTATACCTAGAAAGCAATAATCTTTGCCTGCTTACCCTGTTATTTATGAAGGCTGTGCAATTTTGATAAAAGGTTTTGCCTTAAACACTAAATGGTATTGCTAAGTTACGGGTACATTTTTAGTTAGGATTGTCTACCTAAAACCAAGACACTCTAAGCAGAATGACAGGCAAAAGGAAAAAATAATGTTAGCTACTGCCGGCTAAGGTATTTGCTATAATAAGTAAGATTTAACTCTAAGTAGTAAGTGGTGAAACCCCTAGACATATCTTTTCCTCTTCTTCTTCACAGAAACTGGCAGTGGTAGAGTGAGGCAGTGTGCGCTTCGAAGTTTTATCTAGAGCCAAGATCTGAGAGCTATGTTCTGTTTAAGAACATACACTTATGTGACTTAAGTTAATACTTGTGAAATAAAAAGCTCTTTTAGAGTACTCTCCTCCCGTCAACCACTTTGGGTGTTTCATAACCGAGGAATGACTCAGTTCTGGAAAGTAAGAAAAAAGTGGGAAACAAATCATGAAAAACACATGTAAGCAAAAGATGCCACTGACTTAAACATGTCCAAATGAGGTTCTGAAAAAAATTTTAATCTGAGAAGGTAATAATAGGTGAAGTATAAACATACGTGTAGAGAAGTAGGTGGGGAAGAGAACAGGATTAAGATCAAGATCGCCTCTTATTTATTTATTTTTGTCTTGGTTAAAGTCCTAAGTACATTTAGGGATTTTGTTTTTGTTTTTGTTCTAAGAAAGATAAAGAGAAAAGCAAACATTATCTGGACACACGTAACCAGTCTTTTTTTTTTTTTTTAACTCTTCTTACTGATAAATGATTTAAGTCTCAGTGTGGTATTTTTGCTAAATTGTACTTCTCTGCAACTTAATTTCCATTCCATTAAATTGAATTTTGACCTCTCATTTGATGTGCTAAAGGTTTTGTAAATTACATGCAGAATGTCTACCTCTACACATCGAATTTCTTTTTTTTTCTCAGTATTTTTCTGAAAACCCAGCTTTCCCAAATGATCTTTCACGTTAACACACCACAGAACTGACAGTTTGGGCTAGAGATACCCAATGCCTGTAATTAAAACTTAGATGGATACCTCCTCTTTGCCACGGAAGATAAACATGATTTCTGTAAATTGGGTCGTAATTATGTGCTTCCCCAGAGCTTCTATATCCGAGTTGGTCCTAGGTTATGAAACACCCAAAGCTAATTTTCAATTTGGTGGCTCTGTTCATAAATGTGAAATACTGAACTGTTGGATATCTGACCTGTTTCTCATTCCAAAAATATATTACAAACATCCCCTATAGTGAAATATAGGACACAAGTACATGAACCTATTATAAGGAGAACTATTTTAAAGGGATATTCTGTTAAAGAACTTTTAGTATAACATTTTGAGAAAGCAGAGACAATGGAGCACTGTGATTACAAAATCAGTACTTCTTATTTTTCCATTTCTTCTACTACCACATAAAATACGCCTTTGTTACCATATTGTCTATTTTGTTAATAAAAGATTTCTGATGTTCATGGAAAGTATAGCAAAAAAAAATCCATCTTTGCACAGTCTAGATTTTCCACTGTGGGTTGAAAATGAAACTTTTCATTAAAATTTATGCAGATAACCTAACACTAAACAAGAGGTTTGAACTATTTTTGTTACTGATTTTTTTTCAAAAAAAAAAAATGATGAACTGACTCTAAATTTAAAAGTGACTAGCCAGTTGGGTTAAACTCTTCTTCCTTTCCTTACTCTAAAGAGTTAATGCTAAAAACTGTTGCTTATATAATTTAACAAGTTGTTTGAGTTTGTCTCTATGTTAATATCCTAAAAGTGATACTCTGTTAGACCTAATAAAGAAACTATGTATAAACCTTTCCCTATGTGTGGGAGAGATCTAGAAAAAGATACTCATTAGGGTGAGGAAATTGACAAAATGGAAGAGGTTTTAAAAAATAAAAGGTTGTTACATCTGCCTCAATTTGGAAACAATCCCATTTAGCAGTTCACAAGAATGAACTATGTGCCAGGCTTTCTACCTGCTGGCTGGAAGGAGAAGGGGAGAGGCATGTCTGAGTAAATAATTCACTGTACAAAGTGGTATGTCAATAGGGAAAGAAAAGTTAAAAGATGACAACACTTTACAGTGAGTGACTAAACAGAATGTGACATTTTACTGGAGTCCTGAAAGGTGAATAGGAATTTTCCAGCCAGAAGAAGAGACGGAGGTTATTCTGGGTGTGACCAAACAGCAGAGAGGCTGAGAAGCACATGGACTATTTGGAAAGTGCAAAGCAGGGGAATGAATGTCATTGCAAGTGGAAATAAAGCAATAGGAAACAGTGCAAGAGAGTTTGATCCGTGGCCAAGTTATGACACATGTAAGTACCATGTTAGGGAGTTTGGCATTATCTTCTGGGCAAGAAGAAGCGATAAAGGCATATAACATAGGCCCTAATGTTGTCCTATCAGTATTTATAAAGGAAATTCTGCTGTGGCTGTGGAAACTCAGGGTAGGGAAGGCTAGCTAGGGATGAAGAGATGACAGAGGAAGCATTTTTAGTAGAGAGCCCAGAAGGGGACAGCTCTCAAAGGCAGTAAGAGGTTGTACTTATTAGTCCAAAGACAGCGAAGATACTGGGAAAAAAGGGGGAGTCAAGACAGATTTGGAGCAGTAGCTTGATCCCAACTTGATTGCTTAGGAGTGAGGAAAGGAAGAAGGAATAATGTGGATTCTGAAACAGGTGTTTTTTGTTGAGAAAAAACATAGTCACTAGCTCAATGTTTTCTAATGGGTCTTAAAGGACAAGATATTAAGTCTCGTCTATTTTAGAAACTTTTTAAAAAATATTAGACATTTTGAAACAAATAAAATATATTTCTCTATTTGAGATGGTGTATATCCTGACTTGTATTATTCCCTAAATAAGAATGTCCTGTGTATCAACTTGTAAATGGCTCCACTCATTAGCAGTTAGTCTATTTCTAGGGATGACCTTAGGTATAAACATTTTTGTAATCTGATTTGTTCCATCTATAAACTCCCTGTTCTTTCCAAGTTCATTTATTGCTTTCCCTTGAACATATGCTTTTCACCGCACTGCACAAACGTTTCCATCCTCTGGATTATTTATTAATTTTCTCTTTCTCTTAAAAAACAAATAAACAAGCAGACTTCTTCCTTATCCCTCTGTGCACAACCTCCCTGGCCCAACCTGCACAGGTGCATTGCCGTGCGTATATGTCACACCTTAACCTTGCACGTTTCGGTGGATAACGTCCCTGTGAAGACATCAATAGTTGTGTTGGGCCTTCAGGTTTCTCTTCTTAAAAACTCTTGAAATTCCTAGTGCATTTTTAGCTCACCAG
The DNA here is from genome assembly GCF_006229205.1 of Suricata suricatta. NCBI lineage: Eukaryota > Metazoa > Chordata > Mammalia > Carnivora > Herpestidae > Suricata > Suricata suricatta. The sequence continues at coordinate 94,643,082 of NC_043702.1, read as the reverse complement.
ATAACACATATTGCTTTGTACTTTTGCAGTTTTATGTTGTTTCCACAAATATTCATTGAGTTACTCCCTTGTTCATAAAAGGCACTACCCTAGGAATTTGATGGCTACTGTAAGTCACCTCCTTCTTAGGTAAACATCATTGAGAGAAAAAAATGGCATAACACACTTTGTGGTCCTAACACAAACAGGTTAGTAGACTCTTAATGATAGTGTTCCCTACATGTATGCATGTGTAAAAATGTGTTTTGTTTAGGCATATGTGAATATATATGAACTACATATTATATATATATATATAGTTTAAGTACATATATGTATAAATATGTCTGTGTATGTCTGTGTGTGTGTATACACACACACATAGTTAAAAACAAGAGAAAAGACCCAGAGTACAATCACTTATGCTAAGCCCCACATCACCAAAACAAGTTCATTACATTGCTGGGTCTCCCAGAAATAGAATCTTAAACCAATCATTCAGAAGTCATTTGATTAGCACTAGTGAGGTACTCTGCCTGATAGCCCTCTGACCTCTCCTAAAGGAAAATAATTTTACAATAATCAACCCACTTTTTTGTTCTAGTATAACTTGCTTGCTTCTTCTCTCTTCTGTCTGCAAATGTCTTTCATTCTGTAAGCTCCTCAGAGCTCCATTCTATCTGCCAGATGGGATGTTGCCTGCCTAGATTTTTGCTCAGATATTCTCTTAAAAATTATATGCCTCTGTTTATCTATCTATAAATAAATATATATTTAATTGTATCACTATACATTTTTCTAAGTAAAAATGACAGAAAGCAATGCTAACAAAAATAAACTAACTATAATTAACCATATGTGGAGGCATACAATCATATATATAGTTTATAAAA
>NC_043702.1:94640770-94642110 GCF_006229205.1 Suricata suricatta | reverse complement strand
TCCTTTTGAGAAAATGCGAGTCTTGAGAATATATGACCACTATCAAAGGATGACACTTGGACAATTCTTCATGCTTGTGTCTCTGAAACAACAGCATACAGAATTATGCACTTGTGGGTTTTTTTGCTTTTTTTGCTTTTTTTTAGAAATAGAGTATAGGCATTGAAATGTCAATGTAAACCGAACAAGCAAATTTCATTTTGATTGACAATAAAAAAGATGAATACTTAATAAATGCAGCATTTTGTATAAAGTGAGAAAAACAAAGCCACTGCATGTGTGAGTAAAAACCTGCTTTTTATTATTGTAAAATAAAAAAAATGGTGAAACTCAAGGTGAAAAAAACTTCATATCTGAAAACAGGTTGCCAGAAAGGGGGAAAAATAAAGTTTCACGCTGGGCTTTGAAAGACAGAGAGGCTCACCAGGAAACAAAAATGTTGTGTGCTTTGAGTGCTCAAAGAAATTGTCAGCCCTGCAGCGCGGGCTTGGTCTACGCACCCCTCCCCACTCCTGGCTAAACAAGTATGTATCTTTTTACAACAAACAAACAACAAATTTTTTGATAAGCAAAGAGAACTTAATGGATTAAACACTTGTGAGCACACACACACACACACACACACACACCCCAAACCAAAAAATTAATTTAACAACTAAGTAAAGCATCAAAAGTAGTTTGATGGGGGCTCCGGGGCGACTCATTCAGTTGAACATCCGACTTTGGCTCAGGTCCTGATCTTGCTCGTGAGCCAGCAGCACAAAACCTAGGGCCTGCTTTGGATTCTGTGTCTCCCTCTCTCTCTCTGCCCCTCCCCTCCTCGTGCGATCTCTCTCTCTCTCTCTCTCAAAAACAAATAAACCAATGCAGCCGCTCTGGAAAACAGCATGGAAGTTTCTCAAAAAATTACCAACAGAACTCCCCTATGACCCTGCAATAGCACTGCTAGGAGTTTACCCAAGGGATACAGAAGTGCTGACGCATAGAGGCACAAGTACCCCAATGTTTTGGGGTACTTTCAACAACAGCCAAATCATAGAAAGAGCCTAAATGTCCGTCAACTGACAAATGGATCAAGAAGATGTGGTTTATAGATACAGTGGAATACTACATGGCAATGACAAAGAATGAAATCTGGCGATTTGTAGCAATGTGGATGGAACTTGAGGGTGTCATGCTAAGTGAAATAAGTCAGGCAGAGCAGGACAGATACCATATGTTTGCACTTAAATGTGGAACAGGAGAAACTTAACAGAGGACCGGGGTGGGGGGGGAGGGGAAAAATAGTTGAGGAGAGAGGTAGGGAGGCAAACCATGAGAGACTCTTAAATACTGAGAAA
>NC_043702.1:94639395-94640670 GCF_006229205.1 Suricata suricatta | reverse complement strand
CCCCGGTCCTCTGTTAAGTTTCTCCTGTTCCACATTTAAGTGCAAACATATGGTATCTGTCCTGCTCTGCCTGACTTATTTCACTTAGCATGACACCCTCAAGTTCCATCCACATTGCTACAAACGGCCAGATTTCATTCTTTGTCATTGCCATGTAGTATTCCACTGTATCTATAAACCACATCTTCTTGATCCATTTGTCAGTTGACGGACATTTAGGCTCTTTCTATGATTTGGCTGTTGTTGAAAGTACCCCAAAACATTGGGGTACTTGTGCCTCTATGCGTCAGCACTTCTGTATCCCTTGGGTAAACTCCTAGCAGTGCTATTGCAGGGTCATAGGGGAGTTCTGTTGGTAATTTTTTGAGAAACTTCCATGCTGTTTTCCAGAGCGGCTGCATTGGTTTATTTGTTTTTGAGAGAGAGAGAGAGAGAGATCGCACGAGGAGGGGAGGGGCAGAGAGAGAGAGGGAGACACAGAATCCAAAGCAGGCCCTAGGTTTTGTGCTGCTGGCTCACGAGCAAGATCAGGACCTGAGCCAAAGTCGGATGTTCAACTGAATGAGTCGCCCTGGAGCCCCCATCAAACTACTTTTGATGCTTTACTTGTTAAATTAATTTTTTGGTTTGGGGTGTGTGTGTGTGTGTGTGTGTGTGTGTGTGTGTGTGTCTGCTCACAAGTGTTTAATCCATTAAGTTCTCTTTGCTTATCAAAAAATTTGTTGTTTGTTTGTTGTAAAAAGATACATACTTGTTTAGCCAGGAGTGGGGAGGGGTGCGTAGACCAAGCCCGCGCTGCAGGGCTGACAATTTCTTTGAGCACTCAAAGCACACAACATTTTTGTTTCCTGGTGAGCCTCTCTGTCTTTCAAAGCCCAGCGTGAAACTTTATTTTTCCCCCTTTCTGGCAACCTGTTTTCAGATATGAAGTTTTTTTCACCTTGAGTTTCACCATTTTTTTTATTTTACAATAATAAAAAGCAGGTTTTTACTCACACATGCAGTGGCTTTGTTTTTCTCACTTTATACAAAATGCTGCATTTATTAAGTATTCATCTTTTTTATTGTCAATCAAAATGAAATTTGCTTGTTCAGTTTACATTGACATTTCAATGCCTATACTCTATTTCTAAAAAAAAGCAAAAAAAGCAAAAAAACCCACAAGTGCATAATTCTGTATGCTGTTGTTTCAGAGACACAAGCATGAAGAATTGTCCAAGTGTCATCCTTTGATAGTGGTCATATATTCTCAAGACTCGCATTTTCTCAAAAGGA
>NC_043702.1:94580725-94639295 GCF_006229205.1 Suricata suricatta | reverse complement strand
AAGAAAGATTTAACTTCTAATGTGAAGCCAAAACCAGCTTCATAAGTAACAGAAACACCATGATAATTTCTTTGCTACATTATAAACCATTTCCTTTCCTTTCCTGTATAAGGGAGCACAATTGTACTTTTTAAAATCTCCTTCTGTCCTCCATTGTTTGGATTGTACAGCACCCCACATGGAAACTGCCCATACTTGCACTGCATACTTGACTATCACTGACCTGAACATCGATTTTTTTCAGACTCACTACCAATGAAAAAAAGGAAAAGACATGTTAAACTACATATTCATCTCAAGTTCTGGGTTCGTCGGTGTTTTTGGTGGAGAGAACACAAAACTCACGGAATGCTTCAATGAATCATTCATTTAGGCAACGTATGACCTAGCATGTCTTCTGTTTTGCATATGCTGGTCACAAAGTAATGCTTTAGGGAAAAGGTAAAAGAGATAACTTCTTTATGTTCAGAAAATATTGTGCAATCCAGGAAAATCCGAAGACAACCATAGGTCCAGTGGGAAATAAGTATACCAGGTTGGGTGGTCACCCTGAGTCCCAGTGGGCCAATGACTTAGCCAGCACATGAACTGAAAGGAAATAGAAATTGCAGGCATATGATTCATATCAAAGGTAAAGCAGGCTAAATATGTCTTTTCCAACTTTTATGTCATCTCTTTCCTCGCTCCTAGTGCTCTCCTCTTTCATGACATTTCTGCCTGTGAGGAAGTCCCAGATATTAAATGTTAAACTAATTATAACCCTGGATAAATGCTTTGTGTGGGAAGATATGCAATCCCTCTTGGATCCTACTGGGAAGACCCCTGATAGATTTTAAACCACCTAAATGAGGTTACCAATGCTCACAGCACAAAGTGTGCTTCTCTCAAGTTCTTGATAACTGCATTCCTCTTCATAGGTCTACCACTGATCTGATGATAACTTTTCTACCTTCTGAAGCACTGAATTAACAGGACAGAGAAGATTCTCAATGAATACATATTGAGTGAATCAAACCAAAACCTACTCTCAGGACTATCTGCTAGAGAATATCACTGCAGAAAGTTTACCAAGATTCCATCTTTCTTATTATTGGGACGTATCTTTTCTTTATCTACAACAGCATGTCTGGAAGGGAGGATATAGAGCTCTGTCATAAGGCTACTTTTCCTGGCCCTCTGAAATTTTATTAAATAAGATTTTTTAACATATTTTTTCTGGCATTCGGGTATATGCATGCTAAAAATCAAGGTTCCTCCCACAATATTCACTTTCTAACTTGTTAGTAATACTTCCAGAGTATTCCTGGCTATAACATAATTTCTAATATTCTTTTTATTGGCCACTATTTTAGGTAAGCTTGTTTCTAGTAATTAATCCCTAAAACACACACACACACACACACACACACACACACACACACACACACAACTGTAGTCTACTAAATACCTTAAAGACTAAAACCTCCTGAATTCACTGCCTCTGAAAGCAATTTGAAACTGTCACAGAATCAGCTTTTGCTTGAACTTTACTCAAGAGAATCATGTATTTATTTCTTTGCCTTATATAGAACTGAATCAAGGTTGGAGCCAATAAAGAACCCTCATTACCCCTGTCATTTTGAGATCTCATCTTCAGTTTTGATGGGCTATCAATATCACTGGTCTTTCTCTCAATCTTTCAAAGGCACACAGCCCCCAGTGTTATCTGCGAATTCATCATCAGTTATATGCTGTTATCTCAGTAATTGAAGAAGAGTGTAGGATTAGAATCTCTACAACAAAATGAGGAAGGACAATATTTCTTTCATTTCTCACTCTTAACACCTAGGTCATAAGCACAGATTGATTTCATTCCATTATCCCCATACCACTTTGTTCCCTCCGAAGTCCACATGTAAGTTTGCTCCAGCTAAAACTCCATAGAGATTTTTGATGTGAAGAAGCTAAGAAACGACATAAGTTAAAAGCTGCAGGCAGTTATTCTGTTTTGAAAGAAGTGGAGACATGAGGTTATCTTTGAGACACCTCATTCCTTTGCTTTGGAAAGCCATCTTGTTAGTGATCCCACATGCCTCCCCCTCATCCACTTTCCATGTCCCTTGCCTACTCGGAGTCACCAGAGGCTGACCTCTACAGACTGGGCTTTTGTGATGGCTGCTGTCTGGCTGGATTCAGGTAATGGAAGGCACTGACAAGAGAACAGAGTACATTGGGGCACCTGGGTGGCTCAGTCGTTAAAACATCTGACTTCAGTTGAGGTCATGTTCTCAGGATTTGTGAGTTCGAGCCCATCTAAATTTCAGATTATGGTCTCCCTTTCTCTCTCTGCCCCTCCCCTGCTCACACCCTTTCTTTCTCTCTCAAAAATTAATAAACATTTAAAAAATTAAAAAAAGAGAGAGACAGAGAGAAGAGGATAAGAAAGAGAGAGCACAGAATTTCTTCTTTCTCTTCTTTTGGCCACAGCATGTCATTTTTGGAGGTAACTGAGACCTCCAGAAATATTCTTCCTACTTAGTGGCCTCTCATCCACTTCCATTTTCCTATGCTCCAGTAACGCTACTTTATTCCTTCATCCATTAAGATCTGGGCAGAGGGGTTAGGTACCAGTGTCCCCATATTGCTTGCCTCTGGGTGTGTTATCATCCTTTGTGTGTTCCCTAAACGCTGAGTTAAACTTCTTGGCTATAATCTCCTTGAGAACAGGGATTCTGAACTTGTTCATCACTCTACCAGCCAAAGAAGAGTGCCTGGTCCTTAGAAGAAGATTCCAAAATTAAAAGTTCAGTCTAGAATAAGACAAAAGTTTGGGATGATACTTGTGTTTACTGCTAACAACTTTCAAAACTTCAAGACTGGGATACCCTGGAAAGTGCTCAAAACTTGGTACCATACAGTTCTAAGATTGGCGTTGCCTTTCCCTTTTACCTCCGAGGCACTGTGGTCAATTCCCCGTGCTTCAATAGCTTCATCTAATAATAATACTATCTCATAAGCAACATCATCAGGATTTCCTGAGTAACTTTCATAAATCACCCCGCACTCTCTCTGGCACACTGAAACCAAATCCTACTACTCTTGCTTCAAGAGGAATGCATTTTCAAAACCTGGCTAGCCATCTTCTTTCTTGCAGAGTAATAGAGCTGTTAAAAAGAACAGGCTCAGAATGGCCACTCAATCAAAATACCAAATGTTGAAAAGGTCAAAGCAGTATAGCTACCTTTATAATTCATAGATTATTGAATGCATTAACATTCCAATCCCTCATTCTTAAAGAAAAGATTATAATAAGGACCCCAAATGGCCACACATCAATCCTCCCCTATGACAATAGTTGTTCTTTTCTGGGAAATGTAGAAAAGTAACCTCAGCTGACACTGAACTTCAATTTGGATGCCATACTGTGCTTCTGGTTTTGATAACAAATGGATACCCGGGAGGAAAGCAATAGGAAATACGTTAGATGCTCACAAAAGAAAAAGGCTTTCAAATATGCTGTGGGTTAATTTCAACTAAATTGCCAGGTCTAGAAAATTATGTAGTTGACGTCCCTGCTTAAGAATATTTTGAGATTTCACAAGGCTGGGCTGGGCTTTTTACACAGGCTTTAAACAAGCAATCAAGCATCTGTTTCCCAAATTAAAGAGCCAAAGACTAACTGATGTGAGTTCATGATTAAAATGTCAGATATTTCTTTGTAACTGTTGGACCATTTTCAACTCAATCAGTTTTATTTTTATTTTTCATGGTATTTCCAGGGATAACATAGACTCATCATCACAGTCGATTAGAATTATAAAGGGCTTTGGGGACCTCTTAACCCATCCTTCTCATTTTATAGATGACAAAACTGAGGATCACAGAGGGTAAGTGGCTTGTCTAAAGTCACACAGTTAGCAGCTAAGCCAGGATTACAATGAAATCAGCTTTAATTTCAAATAGTTATCAAACATATTTCAAACAAATGCCTTTTTCTACTAAATTTCTCTTTAAGAAAGAGCTTAATAACATCTTTGATGAGAAAATTACAAAATAAGTTGCTTGGATCATGTGAAGGCAAATATGAACATCATGAGAGATAAATACCTTAGTTTGAAAATGTTGTGCTCCTGAAACTCCTAATAACCAGCCCTTGCTTTCCTTCCTTCCAGCAGCCCATCTGCACCAAGACTTGCAATAAGGTTAGATCACATTTAAGTTAAATCAATTCAAAAAGCAACTAGTTATTAGGGAAAATCAAATTTATCATTCCAGAATAAGAGTTTAAGTGTAGTTACTTGAGGGGCACCTGGGTGGCTCAGTCAGGTAAGTGTCTGATTTTGGCTCAGGTCATGATCTCCCGGTCTGTAAGTTCAAACCCCAGGTCGAGCTCTGTGCGGAGAGCTCAGAGCCTGGAGCCTGCCTTAGATACTCTATCTCCCTTGCTCTCTCTCTCAAAAGTAAATAAACATTAAAAAATAAAATAAAAGTTACTGGAGGGGCACTTTGGTGGTTCAGTCAGTTAAGCTTCTTACTCTTAATTGTGGCTTATGGTTTGTGAGTTCAAGCCCCTCATCAGGCACCAAATTAACAGGCCTCAGTACAAAGTCTTCTTGGGATTCTCCCTTTCCTCTTTCTCTGCCCCTCCCCTGCTCATCCCTTCTCTGTTTCTCTCTCCAAATAAAAACAAAAGCAAAAAAGACTTTAAAATAGAGTTACTTGAAGAAATGTGTAAAATATACAAAATATTAAATTACACTCATTAATAAATGGCACTGGCACAATAATGAGTGGTGGAAAGGAAGGTGAACATAGTAAAAAGACTCCTAGGAACAGCATATTTATATACTTTAGGCAAGTATATAATCTGTAGGAGATGGATTAGCATCCATAATATGTGTTCATTCTAGTAGATGTTAAAGTCAAATGGCCTCTGTTAAAGATCATAGTCCTAGAATGCTAGTTTCAAAGTAATACAACCTATAAAAGAACCTGATTTTTTTTGTTTTGTTTTGGCAGTCAAAAAGAGTTGTTTTTGCTCGATGACAGTCAAAAAGAGGGGAGGGGAGGGAATATTGCTGATGAGTGATTTAACCCTAATTACCAGGAATGTGTAAGCTCTCTTTCTTTTGTGTTTTTGGCAATAATGAAGATTCAATGTTGTCCTGATGATGAAGAATTTTACTCTGGTTTCTCTGTCCCAGGCAAAAGATTAGACTTAGTTCTGGATGTTTCTTTCCCAGGCTTCAGAGTGGAAAGGTATTTATTTTCTAATCCGTCAAGACTGGTGGCCTTCGAATGGATTGGCTTGAGTTAGACAAACTCTGTCAGTAATCCTGGAACTATTCTGACCTACTTCCTCAAGTATCAAAAATATATACCCATAGGGGCCCCTGGGTGGCTCAGTTGGTTGTGTCAGGCTTTGGCTCAGGTCATGATCACGCTGGTTTGTGAGTTCAAGCCCCATGTTTGGCTCTATGCTGGCAATTCAGAGCCTCGAACCTGCTTTAGATTCTGTGTCTCCATCTCTCTCTGCCCCTTCCCTGCTTGCACGCTCTCTCTCTCTCTCTCTCTCTCTCTCTGTCAAAATAAATAAATATTAAGAAATTTAAAAATATGTATACACCCATAAAATTTCTTTGATTCTTTGTTTTCTGTTGCATTCCCATACCACAGAATAAATACAATCACCCAAATTAATGTAGATTTCTAAGATGTGACCTCTTGCATGTAGCTTACCTACCATGCTAGCTTTTTTTCCTCTATTCTCCCCATCTCCCAATGCCAGATCTATTCTCTGTCTTACTTGGTATTCAGGAAGCCCTACTTCTATAGACTGCGTATGCCAGTTCCCATGTCCTCCGATTTCCTGTTGGGTTTGGTAGAGTGGAATGACAAAATTGTTGCCTTGCTAAGAAGGTTCTTCTTAGAGCCATATTTCTCCATGGCCAGAGCTCCTGTTGGCTGGCCTTTCCTTCAGGACTCAGCTCTCACTGAACTCTGGTAATATAATTTTCATCCCTAATTCCTTCTGGCTAAAAGGGTGGAATGACTTTTGATTGTTGTAATTCCTTGAGTGCCTCACATTTCCCATATGATTCTTTAGCCTTGTTCTCATTATGTATATAGTACATTCTTAACTTTCTTAACTTCTCTTTGATTAAAACTTTGGTGTGAGCCTTTTGTTCTAGACAAAATACCATTTGATATGCCCCTATCATTATCATTAAAAGTATCTCAGTTTTGTTTGTGTCCCACTACAAAAATTATTCTTGATGGCTAGGGTCCTTACAGGCCACTGTACAATCATGCACTTGACATTTGACTGAGAACACTGACTGATAGCATAGGGTGTACACTATCTTGTTTTATTGAAAGTTGTCTTTAAAACCCTTCAATAAAATCATTTTGATGCACACAGGCTGCCAGTGAGAATCACTTATGCCTTTGATTTGGACTGTGATGACCAATGTATTTATTTCTTAGCCAGAAAAAAATAGTGATATCCAGTTATTTTCTGCCAGGATATGAAAAAGAAAAAAAAATTGGTTTCACATAGGTCTGTCATTTTACAAGTCTTGTTTTGAAAGATCATGTAGGGGGATTCATAATTTAGAGGAACCCCTGATTTTCATATGCCTCTGTCCCCAAAAGATCTTGATTTCTGGGGCACCTGGATGGCTCAGTCAGTTAAGTGTCCAACTTCAGTTCAGGTCATGATCTCACAGTTCATGAGTTCGAGCCTCACATCAGGCTCTGTGCTGACAGCTGGGAGACTGGAGCTTACTTCAGATTCTGTGCTTCCCTCTCTCTTTCTGCCCCTACTCCACTTGGTCTCCTTCCATCTCTCTCTCTCTCAAAAATATATAAATATTACAAAAAATTTTAATCTTGATTTCTACTACTAAAATTTGGAATTTTCCAGCTGTAATAAAATATTTATTGAGCAGCTACCACCTACCCTGTTCTAGTTTTTGTTTTAGGAACTAAGATTATGATGGTATGGAAAATGAACATTTATAATAAACTGATAAACATTTGGATAACTTAGATAATTTAAGATATAAACACATACTAGAAGGAAATAAAACAGGGCAATACCACTAAGAGATGGTACAAAGAGACTTTTGATAATGTTGACAAGGAAGGCCTCAGATGCCACTTGCTCTAAGACCAAAATGACCAGAAAAGTTCAGATGTGTAAAGGTCTAGGGCAGGGGTCAGCAGATTCCAGTTGACCAAATCTAGCTTATCATCTGTTTTTGTAAATAAAGTTTTACTGGAACAGAGAAACAGAGCCATTTTCATCTGTTTATGTATTTTTTCCATTTGTCTATGTATTACCTGTGGCTGTTTTTCTGTTACAATAGCAAGCAGAGTTAAATAGTTGTGACAGAGACCACATGGACCTCAAAGGTAAAAATATTTATTATCTGACCTTTTAAAGTAAAAGTTTGTTGGCCTTCGGTCTTGGGGAAGAATATTCCAAAAATAAAGAAGGGCTAGTTCCAGGACTTAAAGGCAGGAACAAGTTCGGAAGCTCATGTGACTTCAGGTGGAGAATTGGTGGAGCCCATGGGTGCTGTGTGCAGGGTCCAGACCATGATAAGCAGGTTGGATTTTAGTCTACATGGGAAATGGAGACACTTTGTTTTTTATTTTGGGGGCAAAATGATCGATGTTTACTTTTGAAATGCCAACCACATTCTAAGAGATGTATTTCATATACGGATTTTTATCTCATTTCTTCCTAACAAACATCTAGTTAAATAAAATAATTGGTTTCATTTTAGAGGTGAGAAAAATAAAGTTTAAGAGAGTTTAACTGAGTGGTCAGAGATCAAAAGGCAAGTGGCAGAACTGGGACTTACCCAATCCAAGAGGGTGGTGACTTCATGAGAAACGAGACGTTTTACTTCTAATTGCCAGTTCTTGGTACACCAGCCTGCCCACCTCGATTGCTCTCAAATACAGAGATAATGTAATTGAGAAAGTAGAAAGATGGTCTGTCCCCCTGAATGCATCTTCTATGTGTTTAGTGATGCTTCAAATTCCACTATTAGAAGGTCAACCATTAGGCAACTCTACCTAGGTTACAGAATAATTATTCTGATTCACTTTGTTCATTTAGACTAACTTTTCTGAAGGGTAATTAAAGAAATGCATGGCATTCAAATAAAAACAAGGCAATAAAGCAAGAATTATTGTAGTCCTTCTGTCCTAAAGACACCTTTATTGAAGGAACAAATGTATTTAGAAAGTTATAATCTGATGGCACCCACTACTTCCTGGCTAGTGTGTGACAGAGACCCTTGAGAACAGGGACCAATTCCTACCTTTCCTTATATCCCCAGCCCTTGGCTCAGTCCTTGGCCCACTTTAGATCCTAAGGCTATGCTTTTGAAGTAAATGACTGTCTTAGTTATAATAATTCCAGATCAAACACCAAAGTAGAATATTTCTGGACTCAGAACTTATATGCAAAATGTAAGTAGAATTATGTGGTGAAACTGAAAATGCTCAAATCAGGCTCTTTCTCTTCTCTTGACTCTCTGACCCCACCTCCTGCCAGCACAATCCCCAAGTGGGGAAGTGGGACTTGGCAGGTCATATTAATGGAGCACTGAAGTGAGAGGTGTGGAAGGGCAGGAAGGTCCTTCTGTTCAGGTGTGCCACATTCTACCTCCATTGCCTTATTCTCTCTCCTTTATCCATGATTCTAATTAAACATTCTCCAGGTCCCTCTGGATGTTCTGTACCCAAACTCCAAGTCTGCAGAATCTGTGCCAGCTTTTCCAAGGTGTGGCTCTACCCTCATCTCTTGCTGGACAGCAGCAGCAGCAGCAGCAGCAACTGGAGGAAGGAGGGAATTGATGAGAACTAAGAGTTCTCACCTGGACCACTGCAGACAAAGAGGAAAAATAAGAAAAGAAAATCCTCAACAGGAGAATGTACCTCTTGTGGCCAGGAAGTAGAACCTCCATCAAGGAAATCTGCATTCTTTGTAACAATAGATGTTGTAATGCCTGGATCTCCCTGACATCATTCAGTGGTGATTAGACTCTAGAGTCACTGTATCCAATAAATACAGTGTTCACTAGCTCCATGTGAGACCTGAACCCTTAAAATGTACTACTGTGACATGTTGAAATAACAAATTTTTAACATATTGGCTTAAATAAAATATATCATTATAATTAACTTCTCTTGCTCATTTTTACTTTTTAAAAGAGTGGCTGTTAGAAAAAATTAAATTACATATTATATATGTGGCATTGTACAGTGCTGCTTTAGAGAGAGAAAATAAAGCTGAGGACCAAAGAGGTTAAGAGAGAGACTGTAAACAAAAGATGAGTAAAAAACCCTTACCCAGAATTCTATCAATTAAAGAAGAATTAATCCTGTTTTCTCAAAGTGTTCTGTAAAAAAAAAATAGAAGAGGAAGGAAACCTTCCAAAATCATTTGATGAGGGCAGCATTAACCTTATACCAAAACGAGGTAAAGACACTACAGAAAAAGAGAATGATACACCAATATTTCTGATAAATACAGATGCAAAAATCCTCAACCAAATATTAGTGAACTGAACTGAACAATACATTAAAAAAATCATTCACCATGAACAAGTGGGATTTACTCCTATGATGCAAGGGTGTCTTAATATTTGCAAATCAATGTGACACACGACATCAACAAGAGAAAGGATGAAAATTTTATGATTATCTCAATAGATGAAAAAGAAGTATTTGACAAAGTATAATATATGTTCATGATAAAAATGCTCAATGTAGGTTTTGAAGGAACATACCTCAACATAATAAAGGCTATATATGAAAAATCCACAATGAGTATCATCCACAATGGGGAGAAACTGAGAGCTTTTTTCCTAAGGTCAGGAACAAGACAGGGATGTCCACTCTCACCATTTTTATTCAACATATACTGGAAGTCAGACAAGAAAAAGGAGTAAAAGGTATCAAAATTGGTAAGCAATTGAAACTTGCACTATTTGCAAATGACTAGGATACGCTAAAGACTTCACCAAAAAACTATTAGAATTTATCAATGAATTCAGTAAGGCTGAAGGATACAGAATCAATATACAGAAATTCATTGCATTTCTACACATCAATAAAAAGCAGAAAGAGAAATTATGAAAATAATCTTATTTACAATTTCACCAAAAATAATAAAATACTTAAGAATAAGCTGAATCAAGATGTATACTCTGAAAGCCATAAAATACTGATAAAAGAAATTGAAAATGGCACAAGAAATTGAAAGATATTCTATGCTCATGGATTGTAAGAACAAATATTGCTAAAATGTCCATGCTACCCAAATCAGTCTACAATTTCATGCAATCCCTATCAAAATACCAACAGAACTAGAACAAGTAATCTTAAAATGCATATGGAACTGTAGAAGACCCAAACAATCTTGAAAAAAATAAAAACTGGAGATATCACAATCCTGGGTATCAAAATATACTATTGGGGCGCTTGGGTGCCTCAGTCAGTTAAGCCTCCGACTTCAGCTCAAGTCAGATCTCATGTTTGTGGGTTTGAGCCCCGCGTCAGGCTCTGTGCTGACAGCTAGCTCAGAGCCTGGAGCCTGCTTCCAGTTCTGTGCCTCCTTCTCTCTCTGCCTCTCCCTCTCTCATGCTCTGTCGCTCTCTGTATCAAAAATAAATAAAACATTTTTAAAAAATTTTAAAAATATACTATAAGCTGTAGTAATCAAAACAATATGGTATTGGCACAAAAATAGACACATAGATCAATGGACGAGAACAGAGAGCCCAGAAATAAACCCACAATTATGTAGTCAATTAATCTTTAACAAAGGAGGAAAGAATATACAATGGGAAAAAGACAGTCTTTTCAACAAATGGTGTTAGGAAAACTGGACGGCAACATGCCAACCAAAGAAACTGGACCACTTTCTTACACTATCCACAAACAAAAAAATTCAAAATGGATTAAGGACTTAAATGTGAGAACTGAAACCATGAAAATCCTAGAAGAGAGCACAAGCAGTAATTTCTCTGACATTAGCTATAGCATTATTTTTCCAGATATGTCTCATGAAGCAAGAGAGACAAGCAAAAAGAAACTATTGGGACTACATCAAAATAAAAAGCTTCTGCACAGAAAAGGAAATAATCAACAAAACAACCTACTGAATGGGAGAAGATATATGCAAATAACATATCTGATAAAGGGTTAGTATCCAAAATATGTAAAGAAATTCTACAACTCAGTGCCAAAAAACCAAAATAAACCCAAATAATCCGATTAAAAATGGTCAGAAGACATGAACAGACATTTCTCCAAGAGATGGATATAGATGGATAAAGAGGATGTGGTATATATATATATACACATATACAATGGAATATTAGTCACAGAGAAGAATGAAATCTAGCCATTTGCAACAACATGGATGGATCTACAGAGTATAGCATTAAGTGAAATATGTCAGTCAGAGATATTCAAATACCATATGATTTCAATAATACGTTGAATTTAAGAAACAAAACAAAGAAGAAAAAGAGAGAAACCAAAAAACAGACTCTTAACTATAGAGAACTCATGGCTACCAGCGCAGAGGTGGGGATGAGGATGAACTCGGTGAAAGAGATTAAGAACACACTTATGATGAGCACTGAGTAATATATAGAGTTGTTGAATCACGATATTGTACACCTGAAACTAACACTATGTGTTAACTACTGTGGAATTTAAAAAAATACAAAAATTAAAAAAAAAATAGGGGCACCTGGGCGACTCAGTCAGTTAAGCGTCTGACTTCAGCTCAGGTCATGATTCACAGTTTGTGGGTTAGAGCCCCGTGATAAACTCTGTGCTGGCAGCTCAGAGCCTGGAGCCTGCTTTGGATTCTGTGTCTCCCTCTCTCTCTGCCCCTCCCCCTCTCGCATTCTGTCTCTCGAAAATAAACAAACGTTTAAAAAAATAATTTTAAAAAATTTAAAAATATCACTCTTCCCAATTTCTCAATTTGAACACAGAAAAGACTCTAAGCATCACTAACTAATTGACATCCTCTGATAGCTCACATCATTGGAGATCACCACCATACCAAACCATTACGTGTCCTTAATTGGTATCAAATTATTGTTTTTTCCCCTAATACACTGTAAGCTTTTTAAAAGCAAAGAATGCCCCTTAGCACTTGTTTTTATCCAACATCATGTCTACTAACACAATGACTCATATATGCACTCAATAAATATTGATCTTCTGATTAACCAAAATAAGATAGGGAGTAGAGGTTTAGAATAGGTACCGAATTCGTGGCCAGCTGAGTTGTGTGTGTGTATTTATACATATGCCAGACAATATTTAGCATGACATTATTAAACATGACTCCCTTCTCTCTAGGTATCATCCATAGGGGAATATTTAATAGCAATATACAAGAAGGGTGATGAGAGCCACACTCCTGATAAGGACTCCATGTTCACTCTCTCATCCCAGCCACAAAACCTCTTCCCACAGAAGTGGTTTCTTCTGTCAACCTAGTGCCTTATAGTGAAGAATAATGTGAATCCCACAGATATAATACTTCTGCCAAAGACAATGATGACAATCAATGCTTAGATCTGGGTCTTGGAGTGTCCTAGCACCATTTAGCTGTGCTTTTCACAAGAGTCAAACTAGAATAAAGCAGAAGGGTTTTGAAGCAAAAAATTTATAGCATACGTCATACAGTATAGCAGATAACAGCCATCAGTCACAGACCTATTTTTGTAGGCATGGTATTGTTGAGGAGAAACTAAAGATTCATATCAGAACCCAGAGTCTGTGGGGACACATACTCAGTGTGTACTATATATGGATTAAGTCACTTTGCAAATATTGTCTGTAATTTAAATATTCTTATCCCCATTTTACAGAGTAAGAAAATGAAAATTCGAGAAGCCAAATCATCAGAGCTTCCATATCTAGCTTATGTTTTGGTTGGAACCTAAAATCAAATATGTCTATGACTGGCTTGCATAATTCCTTCCCTTGATACGTGCATTCTTTTTCTACATGATTCTTTGTAGTAAATTGTACAGCATTCGTCTCTCAGAGTGTCTGTTCACTCATTATCAACACATTTTTGTTTGCTTTAACAAGGCCACAATTAAAGATTCCTTCAGGGGTAGTTGGAATCAGTATCCAGACTATTTGAATCATGATTATGACACATGTCACAGGGAAAACTCATATGAGCAGTGCCCTGTATGGAACTGAGTTGTCAAGAGGCTTAACTGTGTACGTTAACATGCTGTAATGTGCATACTGCATCAGCACGGAAGCTCAGGGGAATTGTAGAATCCAACCCCCCCCTCAAAACAAAATACCAAAAAAGAGAGTAATACAAATTGCAGTCTACCTTGGAGCATTGGCCAAGCACACATTTCTTTGTTCTGCCAGCTGGAGCTCTGGCCTCTATAAACCCCAAACCATATCTTTGCAGGAACAAAGCTGTGAACTTCTCTGTTTCATTTTTGTGCCAATCACCTAGTTTTTTTCTTTTCTTTCTTTCTTCTTCTTCTTTTTTTTTTTTTTTTTGGAATGTTTATAACACAAAACAAAGAAAATAAGACAAGAACCATAAAGATTGTGGAAATGAAACTAGGGGTGAAGGAGGGTGTAGGTGGGGATAGAGAACAAAGACATTGAGGCAGCATGGCTTTTTTTTTAATTGGGAGTTGTTCTTCTTTAGATAAAGGTACAATCACTTTGAGAAAATACTGGAGTCTTTAAAATACAGCAAACCAAGGTCTTGAGGACTTCTAACTTCAAATTTCCTTTGGTGTTGCCTACTGGTTCCCGCAAACAACACTCTTGATGAGTATGTAGATTTGCACACTTTTCAATAAAACACTGAGTGCCTCCTATGTATGGATCCAATCACTTGGAAATATTGTCTATAACTTAGGTATTTGTATCTCCATTTTATGAATGAAGAAAATGAAACTCTGAGACGCCAAATCATCAGAGCTCCCATACCTAGCGTGTGGCTTGGTTGGAACTTCAAATCAAATATGTCTATGACTGGCTTGCATAATTCCTTCCTTTGCATATGTGCATTCTTTTTCTATATGATGATTTGTAGTAAATTGAGCAGCTTTCTTCTCTGAGTGTCTGTTCACTCATTATCAACACATTTTTTGTTTGCTTTTAAGAAGGCCACAATTAAAGATTCCCTTTCACCAAGGGATGTTAAAAATTAAAATTGGGTGCTACCTTCAGGCAAAAGAAGCATTCTTTGATAGTCCTCTTCCACAGAGGTTTAGATTTTATTTTGAACAAGTCTGATTTCAGTTTGGAAACCTGTAGAGAAGAACACAGAGCAAAGCCTGTAACAGGTCCCACAAGGTTGGAAAGGTAGAACAGAGACACCAAGCCTCAGACATTCTCTTCTAGTGAGAGATTTTTGTTCTTGAAAGCCTGCCCTGAAAAAATGAGGTCTCTTAACCACTCAAGTGAGTTCAGAAAAAAACAAGACAAAACAAAACTGGATCTCTTCTACTTTGTTGTATAGAGAGCACACAGATCAGACTTCATCTATCTTTTAAACTATAGCATGAATTCCTCAGAAGGGAGAATGGGAAGTGAGCTGAGGGTACTGGAAACTTGGGGGTGGTGGGCTGTGGAGGGCAGTGATGGTGGTACTGGAATTAGAAGTCATTGCTATGGCAGAGGTGATGATGACGGGGACAATGGTAATGATGGAGCGGTGGTGGCAGTGGAAATGATAGGGAAGACGGGGTATTGGTAGAAAGAAGGTACGGATCATGAAAAAAATGCACAGAGATGGGACAATGAGGATTCTAAACACACACACATCAATTGTCCCCTCATCCTTCATTCCCTAACATATCTCCTCCTTCGTCATATTGATTTAGACTTTCTGAAATGTTGTAACTTCAAAAACCAAATTGCATTATTTGTAGAATTTCTGTTTTTCCTATTCCAGTCACCTGAAATTTGAAAACAAAATGCTATTTTGTTATTATTGTTGCTGTTGGGAAAGAGAGGCAGAGAGTGTCCCCCCCAGCCTCTTCTGTGAAACTTCATGGTAGGCCTCAGAGCATTAGCTTGTTTTCCTCCCTGTTGGTTTGCCTTGGAAGAAATCTGTGAGAAAAAAAAAATGCATCCAAAGGAGAAACCCAAGGATGGAAAGACATAGAAGGCAGGGGCCATCATATTGCCTCGAAAATATTATCTGTTCTATTTTTAACATGATGCCCTTTCTGTTGCGTCTCTGTGTTATCAGAGAAGTCTTCTGGGGAAAACCTCTGGGCTAGTTTCATTGACAGGAAGGATAAGATCAATTGTCTGAATAAACTGCTATGGCAAACTGAAAGAATGCTAGCAAAAAGAGGCTCAGAGGGAAACCCAAGGTGGGGACCCTTCTCTGTGTCGCATCATTATCTATGTTTTTCGCATGCAGAGTTTCAAAGTGGGTATCAGCAGGGAATAAGGAAAATAACACCAATGCAGCAACATAAAACTAACATCTATTTGCACACACGCCAAGGGAATGTTGGATAGAAAAGTGTTGAAAATACTGATATCACTGGAAAATGTGACTCTTGGCTCAGTCCAGAAGGGTTGAAAAGGCTTGGATTACCCCAGACTTGAGCAAGCAGTACTGACATACCTTATACCACCATCTCAATTACTAGATTATAAAGGTGGGTCCAACAACTTCTCTTTATAGATACTGATTCTTGGGCACCATCCTCAGGATTTCTGAATTAAAACTGCAAACCTGGGATGGGGCTTGGAACTCCTTGTTTTACTTGAAAACTTTTCCAGGAGGTTCTTGTTCAGCCCATCAAGACTTGTCTGTGTACTGTCATCAGTCATCAGTAACTGTTACTCTACTTAGAAATCACTCTTCATATTTATGATAATCAAGTAAACCCAAAGCAAAGATTGAGAGGAAGGGAAATAGTAAACCTGGATAACATATGAAACAAGGGCACATGATTTACCAAAATATGGGAGGACGGCGATGGAGATGGATTTGAGAGGAAGTTCCCAAGGTCAACAAGTCTAGACTGTCAAAATCTCATCCAACTAGAGATGTCTACTGATCATTTAGAGACAGAAGAGTCTCATTCCAAAAGAGATTCGGACTGGGGCTTGCATATAGGTCTTTGCAACCCTAGAAGAAGAGGGGAATAACATCTAATCTGAAAAACAGTGGTTCTGTGAGCAAAACACCCAAACCAGCAGCATGCCTGTTACCTGGGAACTTAGACTAATTCTCAGGCCTCACTCCCCTCTTGCCTCTGACCTATTGAATAAACTCCAAGTGAGGGGCCCAGTAATCCGTCTTAACAAGCCCAATGCAGCTAAAGCTTGGAAAGTCACTATGCTGAAGGAACCACACTCAGCTGAGATGTGACTGCCTTCAACTAAAATGACTGTTTATGTCTTTCCCCAGAGGAGTGCAACTTCTTCATCCATAGCTTCTCAGCTGTTTTCATTGCAGAAGTTTTAAATTCATATAATTAACTGACCCATTCACATAGTGGTCACCCAAAGAGGGACAATTTGCACCAAAATCTTTTTTTAAATTTCCACACAGAGCTGCTTGCTGTGTTGAAGAGACAGTTTTCCTAGCATCTGCTACTTTTACCACAGTTTCAAAAATATTAGAGTCAAATTTTAGCCTCCTAATAGCCTGCAGCAGAGGCCTGAGCATTATCTATCAAAGGGTGGGGGGAGCCACAACAAAAAGAAACTGAAGATATAAAAAGAAGAAAATTAATAGTGATGGCAGCCAAGTGGGTTTTATTCTTCAATCTGCCTTTTCACACCCAGGAACGGCCATAGTACTTATCGACATCTCAGACTCAGCAGTGATCAACTCAAACTTTCGAGAGCCAGTCAATCTACACCATATGATTTCATTCAACTTCAACATTATTTTTGGCCAAATTATTCAAATTATTAACATTATTGAATACTTACTTGCCTCAAGCATGGTAGTAGGCGTAAGTAAACATAGAAGAAGAATATAAAACACAGCTTCTGTTTCTAAACACTTAGGTGAGTCTGTTCAATTATTTTATTAGTTATAGAAATAATGCATTAGTTCGAAAAGCAGTCTTTGACACATCTCAAGTCACTGTAGATTCTAGTGGTGTGATATATAAACCAAATAAGCACATAAATAAAGATAATTGTATGTGTAATTGGATGAAAACAGACTAGCACGAAGGAGAGAAACCAGGGGCGGGATGGTTCTGATTGGTGGTCAGAAAAATCTCAGAGGAGCAGATATTTGAGCTGGGAGATATAAGCTTTTCAAGCAAAGTAAATAGAAGTGCACTGGTCCTCTGTAGGGGACAAGTGTGCTTTGTATTAGGACTTGAAAGAAGGCCAGTGGGGCCAGAGCTTTATTACAAGGTGATATGTGCCCAGAGGCCACAGAAGTACGCAGAGACCAGGCCATACAAGGTCTTGTAGGCCATGGAGAATGATTTCAGGTTTACAGCAAGTGCTGTTGGAATCTCTGTGAGGCATTAAAGCAAAAAGCATTATATTTAAAGAGATCACTTTATGTTGGCGAGACTCTTCTTACTTTTATACCTGGGATCAATGTAAATTGGTACAATCCCTTTGATAAACACATTGATAATATCTAGCCAAATTGAATATTTCATACTAAGATCTAGCTGTTCTAACTCTTATGTGTATTTCTCCTAGAAATGCATGCTGATGTGTACCAGAATACACACCCCGGAAGATTATAGAGACATTGTTCACAATAGTCCAAAATGAAAACAATCTTAATAACTATTAGGAACAGAATGGATACTTATAAAATAAGTGAGTCATGAGGACCAAAAGTGCAGCACAGAGAAAATGGTAAAGAATATTCTGATAATGTTGTATGGTGACAGACAGTAACTACGCTTACTGTGGTGAACACAGCATAATGTGTAGAACTATTTAATTCCTATGACATAGACCTGCAACCAATGTAACAATGCATGGCAACTATAGTTCACTAAAAAGTAAACAAGAAACACATGAATCACATTTAAAAATAAAATAAAAAGAAGCAAAGATGCATTCAATGTTATAATTTTTAGTGAAAAAAATCTGAGTACAAAACTGTATGACAAGTTCTAGCTAAGAATATTCAGCCACATGGACAAACTCCTGGGAGGGAATTCAGTGTAATGAAAATACCTGGTGAAATTGTGACTCATAAAACAGTTTCCTTTTAATATTGCTATTATCTGATAACTAAAGAAGATAATTTAAAAGAGAATACAGTGAATAAATAAAGTATAGTATGTTCATTCCATGGAATAGTATCATGTTATTTAAAATACGGCCAGAAATTATTTGATACTTCTCCAGTCAAGAGATAGGATCCATGATTCTAGTTGAATCTAGTTGGGCTGTGGCAACTGTGACAGCATGGTTGAAATGCAACATGTGTTCAAAGTCTAGGTCATCAAAAGGCATGTAGGGGCACCTAGGTGGCTTAGTCGGTTAAGCATCTGTCTCTTCATTTTGGCTCAGGTCATGACCTTGGTTCTTGGATCTCAGTTCATGAGTTCTAGCCCCACTTGCTTGGGATTCTCTCTCTCCCTCCCTCTCTTGCTCTCTCTTTCTCTAGGTAAATAGGTGTGCATTTCTACCTAAAGCTGAATGTTCTAACATTCACTCTTGGAGTCCTGAGTTGCCATGTAACAAAGTGTCTACCCTGACACCACTATGCTGTAAGAAAGCATCAGCCATATTGAGGGGACACTTGTAGGCACTCTAATCTATAATATTACCAGAGTCATTTTAGTCCAGCTGCCAGGCATGTGAATGAAGAAGCTTCCAGATAATTCCAGTTTCCAGACATTTGAATCTTTCCAGTTAGGTCCCAATACTGCATAGCAGAGTCAAGTTTCCAAGCTATGTTTTGTTTGAATTCCTGACCCACAGAATCTGTGAGTATAAGAACATAGTTGTTCATGTTATGCTCACTTAGTGGAGTCATTTTTCACCCAGAAGCCAGAATAATCTTTTTTAAACACTTTTTTTATTATGTAATATAATGCACATATAGACACTTTGGAGTGTCAGCAAGAGATGTTTGTTACACAGCACTGGAAAACTAGAACAATCCTATCAACAAAACCACAGACACACAGGAGCAATGTGGGTACATGTACCAAAGGAAACTAGACACAAAAATAATACAAATTATCTCATTCAATTATATAAAATTTAAAAAGAACTTGAAAATTTATATCCTATGAGGGTGCATACAAAACAAGTCAAGGAAATGACTACCATTAAATTCAAGATAAATACCAGATCTAAGGGAGAAAAATGGTTTTGATCAGGCACACCTTGATCTGGGATATCCGGTGCCTAATGCTTCCTGGTGTACATAATATTCTATTTCTTATTAAATTGGTTAACTACATGAGTGCTCACCTTATAATAATTGGTTAAGGGCCATGTTTATATTTTATACACTTTTCTATATGTGCATTATATTACATAATAAAAAAAGTGTCTAAAAAAGATTATTCTGGCTTCTGGGTGAAAAATGACTCCACTAAGTGAGCAGGGAATCAAAAAAATAAGTGGAAGGCTATTTCTGTGCTTCGTGAGAAAGATGCTGGTGGCTTGGACTACTGTGCAGATGGTGAGAGCACAGTGGTTTCAGTATATTTTGAAATAAGAGCTATTGTAGGATTTCCTGCTGGATTAGGTGGGGATAGGAGAGTACAGAAAAGAGAAGAGTCAGGAAGGATTATAAATGTTTCACTTGAGTAATTGGTTAGATTGTGATGGTATTATCTGAGATTATTGTGCACTTCAATATCACCAGCCAGCATTTATTATTATTGTAATATGTCTCGTTTTCCTGATTTATGCTTTCAAGATTAGCAGATATGTAAAATTAAAAACCCAGTGACCACTTACTAAGATTATCAAGCAGTTAATGCCTTGAGGATAATTCATTAAGATTTAAGAACAAATTCTACTCAGACATCCACCCATCACTTCCAGTTATTATGAAAAGAAAGTAATATAACTAAAATGAAAAAAAATCTCTATAGCTTCTAGTGTATAATTCTACTTATTCTATGTCTTTTTTTGAGAAGAATTAAAGAGGTCAAAAAAGAAAAGAATAGTTAGACCTGAACTTGAAAATTATAAACTAAACTTTACCCTTAACTGCTTGTAAGGTTTGAGTAAGCCACACAACCTTTCTGTGATTTAACTTCGTACTGTCGAATAGACTCACTTTATTTATTTATTTTTATTTTTTAAAAATTTTTAAATGTTTTTATTATTTATTTTTGAGAGAGAGAGAGAGAGAGAGAGACAGTGCGAGCAGGGGAGGGTCAGAGAGAGAGGGAGACACAGAATCAAAATCTGAAGACAGGCTCTGAGCTAGTTGTCAGCACAGAGCCTGACGCGGGGCTCGAACCCACAAACCGTGAGATGATTATCTGAACCAAAGTCAGGCGCTTAACCGAATGAGCCACCCAAGTGCCCCAGACTTACTTTAATCTTAACATTTTTGTGAGAGTAAAATCAGCTTTTAAAGTAGCTTGTAACAACATAAACATCTTTCAGAAATAAGACTGTGTTATATACTTCGGTCTCTTAGTGGAGTCCAAACTAGATTAGTGAACCTAGAAAGAGGGGAACTGAAACATCTTTTTGCATTAATTGATTTCTAGAGATAGCTGGATAATTTTATTTTCTGAAGAAGGTGAAGGCTGGTATAGAGGTGCCTGGGCAGAGGTTTGGAGAAGGAAATGGAAATAGCGATAACTAATCTGAGCAATAGACTTACAATGGATCTCACTCAGCCTGGTTTTGCACCCAGCTGCAAACTCATGGTGCTATTCATCAGGTATTTCCAGTTCTTTCTCCATCAGGGCACCTGGCAGATTGATACTTCCTGGACATCACTCCTTCCTTGAGTAAGGTCATATGACAACTATGGCCATGTTATAAGTGAATGTGACATGTATCATGCTCAAACAATACTTGTCCATTAAAAAGGAACCAGTAGAATTTGGGATGGGGAGTGATCATCACACTGAGTCTCTGATAACCTCCAATGGGGAGCGCTCCCATGCTGGCCTATGATAGACATCTTGTGGAAAAAGAAAAAAAAACTATATACATATAGACACACACACATATACATATACATACATACACATATAACTTAGGGAGTGCTGAGTGACTAAGTTTTTCTTTCTTTTAATGGAAGTATAGTTTGCATATAATATTAGCTTTAGCCGTAGAACATAGTGATGAGAGAAGGGCTAGTGTGGGGACCAAAGGAGTTTGCTAAGATTAGATTTTCTATGTGACTGACTCAAGCATCTGCATCAGGGTTGCATAGTCAGGAGTAATCCCAGTAAGGGGAGGAGATGCCCATGCCTCATTTCCATTACCCCCCAACACATAACACTGCATCGGTACCCTTTGGCACCAGAGTGGTACCAGAAGCACTTCTATGCCCAAAGGAGAAAGTAGTAGAATTCTTGGCCCTTCAGAAGCAATGCCCTTGAGTTCTCATGAAATTCAGGGAAAGACTGGGAGATGAACAATTTATGGATTTGACATATTCTTGGTGACTCTTGGAAAATTTGGGGAAATGTTAAATTTCTCAGTGGGTAAGAGCTACCAGAATCTGAACATTTATGTTAATGTCTGCACATCTGAACCCAGTGATAGGTGATCCTTAGAGTAATTGGATTATGGTATTACCATTTGCCTTTGATAGAATTATGGACTCACGTGAAAGAAAACAATTAAGAATCAAATACTCTTCTGTTATCTCCTCTGTGAGAACACAATGGTTTAATAAGAAAGAAAAGTTAAGAAGAATATACAGAAAGTTAAATAAAAAAAATAGACTACTAGCAAATTGCTGAATCCCAAGCTCTTTTCATTTCATTTATTTCCTTTCAGAGTTCATTGATCTAAAATCCAAGAGAAGTCACTTTTCATTATTGATCCACAACACACAATAGTTCTAAAACCTAGCTTTGTATATTCCATTCTGGACATTGGATTTCTAAATGTTCCATGGATTATTTGAGACCATGAAGAAAGAAGGTAATAGTTAGGATACAAACCCACTAATGAGGTAATATTTATATGTTTTATTTTTAATACAAGAGGCTAATTACCCACTGCGTACATACATCTCTGATCTACTAGAACACAAGGCTATATTTAGTCCTACCAGATGACAGAGCAGAAAAAGTTGTTTTGGGATGTAATCAAACAGCATTTAAATATTTTAAATGTTTAAATACTTTCATCCCTTATTACCTATATTTATACTTGCCCTCTCCTTTTAAATTATGCACAACTGTGAAAACACCCTTCTTGGAGCCTCATGCCTAATTATATTCTCAGCTTATGTATTTAAGATATTGGTTACTCGATAATTTACATTCTTTTACTTCCTTGTTGAATTTACATAAAATATTTGTCTTCTGCAGACTGACACCTTAAATGAGAAGTGAGTAATGCAGGACCAGTTACTGAGCTTACTCCCCCTCCTATTTCTAACCCTGTCTTAATACCTAGAATTCGGCAAATCGAGTGAACTGTGGACACCAAGAGACAACCAAAAGACGTACAAAGATCTTATTCACACAGTGAAGTAAAAACTTGGAAACTGGTGAACAGGATTCACATGAATGAGACATTCCACTTTGAACATGTCAGTCTGAGGACCTTACGCATCAAGGAAATTTATGTACATGAATCCATGAATCTGGAAAAAAATAAAATAGAACAAAGCTCTCTGCACTTGATCCACATAAAGGATTCTGCATACTTCTTCGCCATCAGCAGCACAAAAGAACCCAGTCCTTTGCTGTCAGTTTGCCTCATTCTATTGAAAGGCAAGTATACAAAATGAGGAGGGAAAATAACATTTAGTGAAGTCCAGTACTATCTTCAATTCTTTATGGCTATCACCTTTTTTTTATAGTTCACAATGAACTCCAATGATGCACATTCTCTCTCCCAGTTTGTAAATTAAACTGAAACACAGAGGTTGTGTGCAAATTCATACACACACTTGTGTAGAGTCAGATGCCACATCGCAAGTAGGATGACTTTGAGTTTGCCTTCTCTTTGTGCCACAGCGATGCCCGAGGGAAAGCGTTAGGGTCCTGATCAGACTTCATGGTCACTTTTTTAGGACTGGTTGCACCCCTTTGTGTCACATATCAAGTGTTTCTTTTCTTTATCTTTGGTACCATCACAAGGTTGGTTCAGGAAAAGGATGCAATTAAAAACACCCCCATTTTGTTCCTCAAAATTAACAATTCCCCTGAGGTGCTTTTCTAATACCTGTGTTTTCACTGGTAGGCACTAAGGAAAAGATAGGGTCCATAAAGGGTTGTACGAAAGGAGCAGCTTTCAAACTCACATCAGGTCAGGGCTCTGATTCGGACGGTCTCTCCGGCTCTCTGGGCCTACAGTTACTCACTGCTTCAAGCTTCAGTTATTCCACAGATAAAACTGAAATGGTAACACACACTTCTCAGTGTCACGAGGATAACATGAGATAATACAGGCAAACCGCCTATCCTCTCTAGAGGAACAATAACTATCAGTTCCCTTCCCTAATATGTGAGATGATAAAATACATACCGTGTGTCTAAGGCACCGTGTTCCCTATGCCTGTCAGAACGTCTCGCTCATAAAATTCTTTGGCTTTCATCCATTTGTTCTCTGTTTTCCATCCTAATTTTTATATTCCTTGTATGTGGACTGTTTGTATTTTTTGAGATGCATGTTAATTGAAATAAATGTACAAAATCAGTGTTCAGAAAATAAAGTGCATTTTCTTGGATCTATGAAAAGTAATTTTACATATTTCTGATATTGATTAAATTTTCCTTTCTTTAATATGCCTACCTGATTAACCTTTACTAGTATGATAGCTTTATTATTGAATATCTTTTACCTACTTTTTAAAATGTTTATAAGTTTTTTAACGTTTACTTTTGAGAGAGAAAGTGGGGGAAGGGGCAGAAAGAAGGGGGACAGAGGGTCTGTGCTGTCAGTAGAGAGCCTGATGTGGGGCTCTAACCCATGAACCTTGAGACCATAACCTGGGCCCAAATCGGATGCTCAACCAATTATGTTACCCAAGTGTCCCTAAACTGCTTACTTATTTCGGAGAGAAAGAGAGAGGGTGAGTGTGAATGAGCAGGGGAGGAAGAGAGAGAGGGGAGGCTAGAGAATCCCAGGACGACTCCACGCTGTCAGCACAGAACCCTTCCAGAGACTCTCTGGAACTCTCTCAGAACCACAAGATCATGACCTGAGCCAAAATCAAAAGTTGTTTCCTCAACCAATTGAACCACCCAGGTGCCCCCATTAATGACAAGCTTTTAAACCCAATTTCCACTTCATGGATATTTCCCTTTCAGTGTTAGCACAACTTCAAAGTTTTGTTTTTGCGCTTTGTTTCAAGAATTTCATTTAACAGCTTACAGCCACATAGCACTTGGTTTGTGCTGATGAGGAGTAAACCGCTAAAATACCTACACCTCACTTTCTTCGAAGCATAGTGAAGGGAAGTGTGTCAAATTGAGCAAAGCAGAATAACAGAGGTTTGTACATTCCTCATATTCAAGGTTTTGCTTTGCCTCTTCAAAATGCAACACTATCATCTACCCCATTCAAATTATATTAAATGCAGAATGATTCAGAGTGCCAGCTGCCAATTTAAATTTCAAATGTAAACCTGCTCATTTGCTGACTCTTCATTCACTCCTCCTCCCCCCACCCTGACACACTTTTTTCTTTACTTCTTTTTCCAATTTATTTTAAAGCTACTTAATAGGTATATCTTATCAGAAAGCCTGCTCTAGCGAGTAGTGCCTTTGAGTCAAAGACTACTCCCATACTTTTTCCTTGTGCAATGGAACGTTTTCTATTTGCCTGCCACTGCCTATGGACAAACCTTAGAAAGCTTCAGATTATGTTAAAAAAACGAGGACCTCATTCTCCAATCGAACTGCTCCAAAAGGGGCAATGACTTTTCTCTTATTTTTTGCAGCCAGAGAAAAAGAATTTAAAAATAACTGAGGATCCACATATGGATGATGCAGTTAGACTTCGCACAAAGTTATGAGGACTGCATCTGGCTGTCTGGAAGTGGGTCTTGTCTGGATTCTGTGCTCGACTGCAATGTGAGGTGATCAGAATGAACTGTCAGTTCCCAGATGGTTAAGGTATGATCCAGTGAAGGAGATAACTGCGCCGAGAATTCTGCTTTCTATTAGCATTTGAAGGGCAGCATGCACAGGCTGTGTTAGAGATCACCCTAAGAAGAGACAGGAGTTAGTTTCAACGCAGTTAGGAAAATACAAATTGAAACGTAGAAGTGATAGATGGGGGCGCCTGGGTGGTTCAGTTGGTTGAGCGTCCGGCTTTGGCTCAGGTCATGATCTCACCATTTGTGAATTCGAGCCCAGCGTCTGGCTCTGTGCTGACAGCTCAGAGCCTTGAGCCTGTTTCAGATTCTGTGTCTCCCTCTCTCTCTGACCCTCCCCTGCTCACACTGTCTGTCTGTCTGTGTCTCTCTCTCTCTCAGAAATACATTTAAAAAATATTGTAAAAAAAAGAAGTGATAGATGGTCCAATTGTTAGGGAACTCTAAATCTTCACTCTTTATTCCCCTGTGGCATTTTGTTTAAATATAAACTTTAAAAATTCAAGCATAATACACAGAAACATGAGCAAAAGCTAATTGTCTATTTAGATGAATTTTCACAAAGTGAGCACATCTATGTAACTAGCACCCAGAACAAGGAATGAGAAATTTCCAGAACCTGGTAGTCTCCTCATGCCCTTTCCTGGTCACTATTGCTTGTTCAAGGATAACAGCCATCCTGACTTCTAGCACAACCACTAGCTTTTCTTGGCACTGAACTTCATGTTATTGCAGCCATATAGTACTTGGTGTCTGAGAGCCCTCATTCTCAATATGGGTAAGAAGAAAGGTGAATAAAAGACCTGACTTTTTTTCTGTCACCCCTTCTTCTTCTTGCTCACTTTCCCTTTTCCCCTTTCCCTCCTCCTCATCTTCTTTTTTTCTCCTACTTCAACAAACTTTGTATTTTGGAAAAATTTTAGACTTACAGAAGTGTTGTAAAAATTGTCTGAAGGTTTTCTGTATGACTACCATCAATGTTTCCTAATGTTAACATTTTTAATACATTTGTCAAGACTAAGGGAACACAGGTCTATAACTTTAACTAAAAGTCAGACCTTATTCATGTTTTAGCAGTTGTTCACTAATTATCATTATTATTTTTCCTCTTTTAGGATCCTATCCAGAATACCACATCACATTTCGTCCTCATGTCTCTTTAGATCGCCCTGGTCTATTACAGTATCTTAGACTTTGCCGTTCAAGACTTTCATAGACTGGAGAATACTAGTCAGGTGTTTTACAGACTGTGAACTTGGGTTGTCTGTTGTTTTCTTTCTGATTGGCTTAGGTGATGAGTTTGGGGGGAAGGTGAAGTGCTCTTTTCTTCATGTTTTATCAGGGACTACATGGTATCAATATGGCTTATACTGGGGATATTAACCTGGATCACTTAGGTTATAGTAGAATCTGCCTGGAATTTTCACTATAAAACACTTCCTCCTTCCCTTTCTACCAGGTTTTTTTGGATGCAGGACACGAAGTCCAGGCTCCACTCAAGGAGTGACGCATAGGAATTACACTCCAACTCCTGGAAGGAACAATATCACCCTATGGTGTTGTGTGGAATCCTCCCGTAAGGATGATTTGCCACGTTTCTCCCACCTCTATATTTAGTCAACACTTATTTATATCAGCATGAACCCATGTATATTTGTTTATACCATGGATTGTAATCTAGTGTGCTGTTATTAATTCTCTTGCTCATATTGTTCTAGCTCTTTTCTTTGGGAGTTTGTTCCAGTTGGCTCCTGTGCCCCTTTGACATACTGTCATACTTCTTTCATGTATTTATTTTTTTATGTGTTTATTTACTCCTTTCTTATGTTTTGGCATAGATATTCTTTGAATTTCCTGATATTATCTAGGAATGTTAACTCTCAGTTTAAAAATAGAATTTAGGTGGGGTGCCTGGATGGCTCAGTCCATTAAGCGTCTGGCTTCGGCTCAGGTCATGATCTCACGGTTCGTGGGTTTGAGCCCCGCATTGGGCTCTGTGTTGACAGCTAGCTCAGAGCTTGGAGCCTGCTTCAGATTCTGTGTCTCCCTCTCTCTCTGACCCTCCTCTGCTCACATTGTCTCTCTCTGTCTCTCAAAAATAAATAAAAAACATTAAAAAAAATAGAATTGAGGCTCAAAATAGTTTACTAATTAGCCTATGATTACCCAGGGAGGAAAGAAGAGAACTAATATTTAAAGCCAGACACTGAGAACACAGAGCCTGCTTGGAATTCTCTCTCCCTTTCTCTCTGCCTTTCTCTTTCTCTTATCCTCTCAAAATAAATAAATAAATAAACAAAACAAAACATAAAAAACAGAAACTGATACCCAATCCCTAATGTTTTGTCATGACACTACCTACCTCACAAGATAATTATGGCTAATAAGAGGCCAGGCCCAATAAGGAGAACTTCACCACTAAGTATCAGTTAGTGGACTCAGAAACAACTCTGGCCTTGGAACCTCTGGAAAGAGGAGAAAGGATGCTGGGTCCTTGGTGGGACATTAGTCATGAAAGCTAAAATTAATTAAGCAACTAGGGAAGTCCTGAGCTCTGTTACTATTTGGTGTTCTTGTGGGCATGCTTGGGGTCACAGAAAACTAGTCTTGACTTTTTTTTTTTCTCTCTGTTTTATACTTTTAGGTTTCCAGATTATATAGTTATGTATCTCATTAAGTAGGGTTTTATGATCAAACCAGTTAAGATTTTGCCGAATATTTCTGCCACCACTACAGCAAGAGAAGCCTTATTAGCATTCAGAAAGTGACCTAACCCCCAAGACTCTGGTCCACCAGTTACACACTGAAATAGGTATTGTTTTTAGCTGGTCAAAGCATTTCTACTTAAATCAGGTTGGCCAAACTACTGGATTATACATAGTCATAAAGAAAGCTATCACTTGGGGTACCTGGGTGGCTCAGTTGGTTGAGTGTCCAACTTTTGCTCATGCCATGATCTCACAGTTCGAGGGTTCAAGCCCTGTGTTGGGCTCTGTGCTGATAGCTCAGAGTCTGGAGCCTGCTTCTGATTCTGTGTCTCCCTCTCTCTCTGCCCCTCCCCTGTTCATGATCTGTCTCTGTCTCTCAAAAATAAATGAATGTTAATAAAATTAAAAAAAAAAAGAAAGTTATCACTTGTACACAGGAAATAGACATTTGTATTTATAATTGTCAAAATACTTTTCCTAAATTCAGGGGCCAAAATGCTCATATGAAAAATGCTTAGAGTAAGTATATAAAGTGTCTTCAATGGGCACATAATGCTACACTTGCAAAATTAGAACCATACACTAAACTTAAATTAACATAGGAACAAGGGACTTCAACTACACTGCAGTCACAATTCTTTATCATGCTTTTAGTGGTACATTCAGAATTCTTGATAAAGGTTTCTTCACATGAGATTTTTAAAAAAAATCTCTGTATTTTAATAACTGTATATCCAATTTTTATTAAATTCAGCAACACTGAGGCAATTTATAAAAAATAATTTAAAAAAATTCAAATTAATCACAAGCCAGTAAAAGATAGGTCACTGAATGGTATACAAAGTACTCTGACAGTAACATAGAAAAAAAAATGGATGCCTATTGTACAACTCCAGATTATTAATGGTGGTATATGCCTCAGGCAATGTACTTAGAAGTTGTACTATCTTTCTTTGACATATAATTAATCTATTTCATCATTCTGGTGCCAAACAATGTTCAATGATGCCAATAAAAAAGTAATTAGAAACTGTAATTTTGACTTAGGACTGAGACTGTGTTTATAAATATAGCCCAATAAAGCAATGGTTGATCTACATGTCCTATTCTAAGATATGCTTCTCTCGTCTGTCACCCAATGACATGGAAGTACTACAAAAGGAGGCCATACCTGAAATCGTAACCTTTTCTTTGAGGATTGATTACCATAGTAGAGAAACAGACTTTCTAATTATCAACAAAGGCACACATTACCCATTATTTGGGTTATAGAATGTATACAAATCATTTTGACAAGTGATGGAAAATTTGCTGTCTAGACCTTCACTTCCCAAGTGCCCCCAGCAGTCTGCCACTTACTGCTGTCTCTTGGCTACCCAGCCTATTATTGTTTTTGGATCATGGGGGACACAGACAAGCAACAACAATGGAAAAAAAGACCTTTTCTTTCTCTGAAATCTGTGTGAGAGTTGTTGTGTCTATGAACTTGGTCTCATTAGAGCCAAATGTCTGTGGTACTTCTTCGCAGCTGTGTGATTGAAATGACAAGTTCTCTGAGCATTGTGCATTGTTAAGGATGCATAGATTGATGTTGGCTCAGGGACTGGACCAAAAGTCACAGCGGGACAAAGACGGAATGACCCATCATGGATAATGTTGAGTCTCAAGGGAAAATGCCATCCTTCTGTCACCATTCTTTTGAAAAAACCAAAAAGTAAAATATAATATGGGCCTGTGGTGGCCATGAAGTTAAAAGTAAAGTTCAAAGGTAGAAATGCAGTGATAGTTTTAGCACAACGAAAACATTAAAACAATATTAAATGTTTTTGAAGCACATCTGATCTATAGGACAACAGAGTGAGCCACCTTAGGATAAAAAAGACAAAGAAAAAATATATTGTCTTTCCTTTCAACATACTATAGAGAAGAAATGTACCCATATGATATACTAGAGAATAATTAGAAAACAATACATGAAAAAATATAGCTTGGTCATAATGAATTGGTACCAAAGAGATGAAACATGGAGAAATCAGCATGGTATCAGAAGTAAAAAGTTGTATCCATGCATGTCTCAAGTGAAGGAGGTTTTTAGAAATCATCTTGTTAATGTGGCTGCTAAGTTGATAGTAATTTGTGGATGGCCAAAGTAGGCATGTGGAACCCAAACAATCAATGTGTAGGATATTCTAGCATCCTGCTTGAGACAGCTTATGACTTTTTTAAGTTTTGCCAGGGCAGTATCCTTTGAACATTGCTGTATTGCCAGTAGCCCAAACTGAGGTCACCATATAGTAGGCAACTGATTAATATCTGTTATTTAAGTAAATATTAAAGAATACAGTAATATGGTTGCATATGATATGCTGAGAAGACTTGCAAGACTCTAGTCATCCTCATAGCTGTGATATATTACAGTAAAAGGATGCTAAAGCAAAGCAAAATCAACAAAAGGAAAGATACAAAATAAAGTCTAGAGGAAATGAGGGTGCATGTTTCTAAGAGTCTTCTTCTGGTAGAGTCAACATGAGACATGCTTAATTCTTCCAACAGTTTCTGACAATATGTGTGAAAAGTTGTCAACCAGGGAAGTTCATTAGAGAACCAGCTCCTTAGGTTTTTATTGGAGGTTGGTCACATAGGCACCCTCTGCCTTGCATCTACCAAAATTCCAGACACCCAGAAAAAAAGTAGGTGTTCAGCAAGAGCATGTTGTTTGCAGAAAAATTGTAGGTACAGAAAGTCATTTTTACCAGGGAACAACCCTCTCAAAATCCATGTTTATAGGTGAAAGCCAAGGGTCAACATATAAGCATGCTCAAGCAGATACAAGCTTGCTATGTTAACTACTTTTGGACAAGGGATTTACCTATTTCTCTTTGGCAAACATCTGAGTTTGTGTATGGATGACATCCCTAATGGGAAACTCAGTGGTTTCCTAATTAATGTGATTGTACCTAACTTTTCAAAGGGAGCACACTTCTGCGTGATGCCTCATTTATAGGTCATCTCAATACTACAAGCCCTTGTGTTAATGCAAATATACATCAAGTTCAAATGGTGCTCCGTGCATTGTATCCTCATATTGAAGCAACGCCCTAAAGATTTGACCAGCTCATTGATTCACTACTTATAATCATAGCTCTTATTTAATAGTATATAATGAAACAAAATATAAACTAAGAATAGATCTCAATTATCAATTAATTAAAGCTTCTTTTTTAAGTTTTATTTATATATTTTTAAGAGAAAGAAAGTGAAGGAGGGGCACAGAGAAAGAGAGAGAGAGAGAAAAAGGGAGAGAATCCCAAACAGGTTTCACACTGACAGCATAAAGCCCAACATGGGGCTTGAACTCATAAACCAGTAAGATCATGACCTGAGCCAAAATCAAGAGTTGGATGCTTAACCTAATGAGCCACCCTGGTGCCTCAATTACCAGTTAACTCAAAATTAGGAAAAGTGGGTATTTAAAATTTTTATTTATTTTGTTGACCCTTAGAGCTTATAAAGAAATCAACAGAGGCATGATAACTTGAAGACATGACTGTTATAAAATGCTAGATAAGAAGTAAAAATATTAATCAATGATATGAGAGTTTAGATCACCAGAGTTTACCATTTCATCAGAGGAATTGTTTTTCCTTTCTATATAACTTTTTAATGATTATAATGCTAAATGCTTTCTGTTTTACAGTACATATACCTGTTACATATGTATACTTAAATATTGTAGCAAGTTTTAGTGTTTTCTTCCATTTGATTACTAGCTGTCTTCTTTATTTCCTATTGGCCATGTTCATTGGTCATTGAGCTAAGCTGTAATGCCCATTCAATAATCTATAGTCATCTGCCTCTCCTCGGTGGGGATAGATGGTAGGCAGATTCAGAAGAGTTGAAAACCTGGGGTATTTTCTCACACAAGATACTGAAATACATACTGCAGTTTTCCATCCCCCTGGCCCTCCCCCCAGAGGAAATCTATTTTCAAACAAACTGTCACTTGGAAGTCCAAGTAAAAAGTAAAAATCATAGGGGACAAAGAGCAAAAGATGAGGGAGACCTAAAGCTGTACTTTCCTCTTCGGTAGCTCCTTTCTAGCAGCTTTCCAGAAAATATTATTAGCACAATTTATCTGCCTGAAATCTAGCACTCATTTGTTTATTAATATGTAAATATGTCAATTTGATCACATTCACTGAGCTGGATCAGTGGATGAGGCAGATTAAAGCTGTTCTGACTCCAAAACAAGACAAGGCAATATTGGGTTTCTCCACTGTCTATGAGGTGATTTGGACCTGACCCCAGTTTCCCTATTCAGGGACAGAGTGAGACAATCCCAGAGCAATGAGATACACTGCAGGCTTCTTTGCTGTCTGGTGTGACTTCACACTAGGTGTCTTTACTCGGAGGACATAAATTGGCTACTATACTAGAACTGTTTTCACTCTTTTTATGTTACTCTTCATTCTTCTCAAATCATTTTCCCCCCTATGTTTTTTGTCCTCATATAGTGTATACTCATGCTTATGTCTTTTGTCTGTAAATTTCAATCACCAGGATCGTTATGTGAGAATCAGCAAGTCCTTTTGTGCAGTATAAATTAATACTCATAAAATGATATAAGGGGGAAAAGAGTCTCTTCTTATCTATACTCTTGTCTGATAAATATGTTACAGTAAATTACCTAATTAAACAAGCATAACATGAAAATTAGATGTTTGTTTCTATACATCTTTGAAGAAGTAACCATTTTCCTTCCTGTGTTATTTATTATCCCTTCAATTTGCAAAAGCTGAGTAATCAGGAATTTCACACCATGGCTTTAATTGCAAGCATATCCACTAAGTGCTGATGTGGGGATATTCAGTTGCTGAGCTTTTTAAAAGTGACAACTTTTTCTTTCCTTTTTTCTTCTCCTTTTTTCTTTCCTTAGTAATTAAGGTGGTCTGCATAATCATACCACACCCTTATCAAAACAGTATTGTTCTTTAATATGTATACTTTTCTTTAATAGTCTAGTTACTTGACAAACAACTGACAATGATAATAACCATAATAGTAAGTAAAGTTGGTCATCTGCATGTTTTGTGCCAGGCACCATGTAAGCACTTGAAATGGATCCTTTTCTTTAATGATGTCAAGACAATTATGTAAGCATTTCTCAGTGCGTCAGAGACAAACAAATTCAACCCGTGGGCACTTGCCTTTCTCCAGAGCTCTGGATCACAAGGATGCAGGAGCGCATGTTCCCTTCTGTTCCTCATACCACCTTGGACCATTAGGTCACCTCCCATCTCCAGCCACTTGTATATTCAATAATGCAGTTACTTATCATGAAGATGGAAATTCAATGGTTCCTTTTCCCATGGTCTCTCTCTCTTTCTCTAGCTCACCTGCCACCAAGCTCTACAAATTTAATCTCCCAAATCAGGGCTTCTCACAGTTTAAGATGCATAGGAGTGCTCGGGATCTTGTTAAAATGCACATTCTGAATCAGCAGGTTTGGGCATGTCCATTCCAAACTTCTCTCAAAATTAAAGGGATGCCATCCTGCTGGTCCAGGGACCTCATTGAGTAACCAGGTCCTCCGCAATTTCAGAATTTCTTATTTACCCTCTGTCCTTGGCTACTGTCTGGATTATGTGAAGGGAACTGAGGGCTTGATCTGTGGATGAGATCATGGGAATAAATCCCAACATGCCAGCTTTTCCTCATGTTGCTCCATCAATAACCCCCTTTACTCTGCCTTGTCCTCCTTCCCTGCAAGGCTTATGAAACTCTAGTCAGGCAAGACTCTAGTATCCCTTCCTCTGTCACTCTTGTTAGAGAGTGTAGAGTTCTAGGTCCTTACTTTGGGTAGGGGATCATGAATGCTTATGGGTTTTTCAGATACATTATTCTCAAATGTTTGTATCTGATGGCTCTTAACCCAGTTGTCTTGATGTCTTAACGTGGTGAAGACTCTGATACCAGAAAGTTTACATGGGGCTTTTAGAAAAGAGCCTGGCAAAATCTGTATTGTGCGCTGGTTGACTTTTAGTGACCCCCACCAAACCACAGCTAATTTATGAAACATATAATGAGGAACTGCCTCTGACCCTCACAGTTTATCTCACTGCCCCATGGTACCTGCTTAGTCCACTTTCTTATCCTTAGGGATGATCCTGCCTGGAGAGGCTTTGCAAAGGGAACAAAGTACATGGACCCATGGCAGCCTGTGGAAAGATGCCATTCAAACCAAGTTAAAGGACCAGGTATGGTGCAAAAATATTGGAAAAAATGCTCAACTCTTTTGATTAGTAAGTCAAGGAAATGGAAATGAAAAGATTTTCTTTAGGGCATCTGCGTGGCTCAGTTGGTTAAATGTTTGACTTCGGCTCAGGTCATGATCTCGCAGTTTGTGAGTTAGAGCCCTGCGTCAGGCTCTGTGCTGACAGCTCAGAGCCTGGAGCCTGCTTCACATCTTGTGTCTCCTCCTCTCTCTGCCCCTCCCCTGCTCATGCTCTGGCTCTGTCTCTCAATAATGAATACACGTTAAAAAAAATTTTTTTTAAAGAAAAGATTTTGTCTCTGTAAGACTGCCAATAAAAGAATACTAGTTTCGCTGAAGATATGATCAGTCTCATATATTGCTGGTGCACAAGTACGTTTAGAGGAAATTTGGAAGTGTTTGTCACACGCATTAGAAATGTATATACTCTTTTCCATGACCAGCAGTCCAACTACTGAGAACTTATCCTGAAGAAAGTAGTAGGCAAGTGTGCGAATGTGACTTACTTAGATATATTTAGATCAACACAGGATTGTGGATAAATGGCATTTCTCAAGATACTGAAAATTTCAAAACAAATATTTGGAAATATGGAAATTGTTATGTTTAAATGTACTGAAATAATTGATAATTGATTATCTATGACTTAATAGAATGGCACTTTTATAGGGCTCAATTTAATAAGTGGAGTAAATAAGAATAAAATAATACCAGAACACCATTAAAATGTATTTATGTATGTATGGCTGTATATATGTACCCAGAAACATATATGGAAGACTTTTAACCAAATGCCAAAAGAACTTATATCTGAGCATTAGGATTATATTTACTTTTTCTTTTCTATATTTTATCATTTTTCTCTCAATAAATTTGGGCAAGTATGTAATTTCAAAATAAATAAATAAAAAGGCCAGCATTGAGATAACCAATTAGCAATATTCCCGCATTAACAATTTTAAGCTCATTTCCAGTAACTCAAAGTTGGGGGTACTTCAAAGTATTTTCCGCAGATGGTGACATGATAATATGTGTTATTAGAAAAAGTAATTTCCAGTTATTGTATTAGAATTCAGTAATTACTTTTTCAATAAAGAAAGTGAAGACTATTAAGAGCAAAAATGTGAAATAAATTAGCTTTAGATCCTACACTCAGTTAAACTATCATAGCAAGAAGGTAATGAATTAAGATAATTTGAGGATAGGAATAAGGCTTTACAAAGCAGAGATTTAACACTCTTTTAAAATCCATTAAAATACTCCAACAGAAGATCACAGTAAAGTGGGTAGCCCACAAGACAGTTCAGACAAACTGCAGTGTGCATGCTAAATAGGTAGAGAGACAATTTTCAGCCTCAGAAATCTTACAGGCTCATGCACAAAGTAGCTGAAGCTTTGAATGGCTTGGTGACAGTGGCCCTAACAGTAAAGCTGAATCTGTCACTGGCTTCACCACTTTCTAGACAACTAAGGTAGTCCTGGTCTTCTGGTATGTGTTCTCTCAAGGAATCCATATAATATTTGAGCAATCATTGATATACAAGCATTCAATTAATTATAAGGGGCTGTTCATAAATAGTGCCTGGTACTTTCCTACTAAGAACTCTTCCATGTCTGCCCACTGCATTTGAAATAAAAATGAGATTGCTTTCTGGAACCTACAAAGCTTCAGCTTTTGCCTTTCCCACCATTGTTGCTCTACATCATTTACACAGCCTTCTCTCTATTTCTACAATCCAAACTCTTTCCTCTTCCCAAGCCACTGTGCTTGTTGTCCCCTGTACCAGGAATTCTGTCTCCTGTTCTTTGCAGAGCTACATTCTTGTCATTCAACCTGGGCTTAAGTGTCAGCTCTTCAGAGTTCCCCAACCACCAGGGAAATGGAAGCAATCACCTACTCTTACCCTTGCCATTTCCTTGGCTTCCTTTTCTTCATGGTACCTCTCACCATCTGACACTCTGCTTTATGTGGGAACCGGAAGAGAGAGAGGATGATGTATCCCTAGTTCCTGGAACTATGCCTGGCACATAGATGTTCAGTATACTGTTGAATAAATGCCATGGCCACCGTGACAGTGGTCTGGATTGTTTCTTTTGTGTAGATAGAATGGTTGGAAGGAACCTCTCTGAAAAGATGGAGCATCTTGGGATCCCAGCTTTCTAGAGTTCTGGTGGTCCCAGAGATGGTCCACGTGGCTTTCTTAACCAACACCACAGTGCTGTTTGGTTCTTCTGGGATTTTCCAGTTCACCTTACTTTGAGAGGAACCAGTAACCATATGGGTGTTCAACACTGGCTCATGTCATTTTTCATGTAATCAAACATCTGGAGGTTCTGGAATGAACCTCTTAAGAGACATTTCCTTACCTGAGAATTGTGGCATATTTTTATTACATATTCTCTATGATTTTATAAAATAAAACTTTACTTTATATAATCGGGATTATAGAAATTGTTGCAAAACCTACTAAACATGAGCTTACAGTTTAATATTGCCTAAATCTTTTCAAAATACATGCTGGCCCTATTTTCACATGCCTCACCATCTTCCTCCTTGCTCCCCACTTCTCGGCCTTGAGATTCAGTGAAACTGAGTAGTGCTTCTCCAACAATTATCATCTCACTCTTGAGGACGCATAGATATATTTTCAGAAGTCCTTGAAAATGTGTTTCCTTCCAAAGGAGTATGATGCCTCTCAGACAAGATCGAGAATCAGAGGTAAAAGTTGAATGAAGAATTTACACTTAAACACCAATATCTCTAGGAGAACAAAGGTCCCATCCGTCATTCATATTATAGAGTGATTTAGCTTAATCAGCTTATGTTTCCCCTAATGCACAGCTGAGACGAACTACTAAGTGAAAATTGGAGGCTTTGCTAGAAAGAAAGAGAACAGCAATTTTGTATCATGAAGCTACAGGTCTTGTTCTCCAAATAGGAGCTCTGAGGCAAGGATATTAGCATAAGAAAGAAGGAAGGAGGCAGTTGAAAATGAAATTGGGGCTTTGTGTGTGGAGACAGACTATCATTTTAAATCTTGCTTATTGGCCTTGAGTTCAGGAAAAGAAAATGGGATTACCTCCTTCCATCTATTTATTCCTGCTGGAATATGGAATTTAGGCTTAAATTCTCCCTTAGCGATTTATTTAATTTCTTTATTGTTTAAGGCAACTTTTACACGTTACTATGGAAAAACTAGATCCCGGGCCTAATGGTGTTAATAAAGGAAAAAGCATTCTGAATTTTCAAATCCCAGTCTACAAATTTAGCTCCTTAAGCTGAAATCTCTTAAGGATAGGATTCCATTTTATTCATTGCTGAACTCCCAGGGCCCTATGAATTATTGCTAGAGTAAATTCTCAATGAATACTTTTGAGTTCAAATGTTGGAATTTGGGAACACAAATGCTCATAAGCTGGGACATGTGTTTCAGGTTTTTAATTTAAGGAACTGGCCATGACTGTGCCATTCATGTGGCTCAAGGATGATCTCCAACATCCTTTCTCAGTAGTCCTCTTGCTTGCACTAAAGAGGCCCTTTCCTAGCAGGAGGCTGGGGACTCAGTCAGGGACAGAGCTGCCAGCAAAGTACATACTAACAGGCAAAAGGATACTTCCCTAGTTAGAGATGGTGCTTCTCACATCAGACCAGGCAGCAACTTTGGCAAGGGGAAAATTTAGAGGAAAAAAACCATCACCTCTCCCCCAAAGAGCAGCATGCTTTCTATTTTTAAGAATTTTAAAAAACACAAAGGACTCAAAAATACAACAAGGGGAGGGACAAGATGTGACTAAAGAGTTCAGTTGTATATTTCTTTCATTCAGTGACCAGAAAGGAGCCCAATCCCACTTGCCCTACGGGGTCACCAGGTTATTGTAGCTGTAAGGGTGCAAAGGAAAATAAATGAAACAAAAGTCTATCTCCTAGAGTGGAAAAAAAATTTGAAAAAGTTTAGTAAGGAAGAAGTAGGAGGAAATGAGGGAGGAGGAGGAGGAGATAGAGGAAGAGGAGGAGAGGAAGAAAAGAAAAAAAAAAAGAAAAAATACTGGCCTTTCAGCTTCTTATGCATATTATAAGGGCAGAGAAGAATAATGTGAATATCTTCCTTTTACAGCTCGGTCTAATTTGGCAGGCCGTTATAATTTCTGGCTCAGTTAGCAAATGACTGGAAGCACTGCTTTCTGCAAATTTCCCTAAAATATGACAGTTCTATAAGTTGTTCTATCGATGTACTTGAAACCAACCCAAGATTGGAGTGACTAATATTCTTAATTTTTATTACCAGGGAGGCTTCATAGGTACCTGTTTGGAAATACCCGAGTGGCCACCTACATACTATGATTATGAATTTGGGGGAAGGAAAGACTTGACCAACTTTAGA
Source organism: Suricata suricatta (assembly GCF_006229205.1). Classification (NCBI taxonomy): domain Eukaryota; kingdom Metazoa; phylum Chordata; class Mammalia; order Carnivora; family Herpestidae; genus Suricata; species Suricata suricatta. The sequence continues at coordinate 94,600,682 of NC_043702.1, read as the reverse complement.
AATGAAGATGCCTGGAGTTCTCACTAGGGATCAGTTCCTTTGGATTAAAATTCTGCCCTCTGGAGTAATATTTTTCCATACGAATAGACTTAATTATAAACTATATATACCATATATATAGTATATAGAGTGCACATAGAATATGTGTGCGTGCATGTGTGTGTGCGTGTGTGTGTGTGTGTGTGTGGTGTACTCTCCCCTCACGATATGCATAAGAAGCTAAAAAGCCAGTAATATTTTTTCTTTTCTTTTTCTTTTCTTCTTCTTCCTCCTCCTCCATCTCCTCTTCCTCCTTTTTCCTTACTAAACTTTTTCAAGATGTTTTTCCACTCAGGACATAGAATTAAGTATATGTACTTAATTATATAGTACTTATTATACCTAGTTAGAATAAGCAATCATTACTGATATCTTCACATGAGAAAGGGCATGAATATCTTAAAGTTACCAGAGGGGGGCAGAAAGGAAGGCCTATTTAGGGACAAACAGAAGAGAAAAAAGGTCTAAACTGACTGATTAGTCAGTTCTGAAGCAAGGTACTTAAGACCAAGTGTTGTTCTTCCTTATAAACAAGGTGACCTTGACTAAATTACATAACCCCTTTGAACCCTGATGATTTTTCTCTGTAAGTGAGTGACAGAGGGAGATTTGAAAAGGCTAGGAAAGAAAGCCAAGGTAACGCTGCATTATCACTATGGCCTTCACTACAGGAGTTTCTTGATCCCAGGGGGCCTCTGGAGAAGCTTTGTAGAATATCTCTCAGAATTTGCACATCAGCACTACAGCACCGTTGGTCACGTGTCCTGCCCAGGACCTGTGCTCGTGCAAGTGCAAGGTGCTGGCGGCTTGCACTTGAGAGCAGCTGCACAAATAGTCACCAGTTAGTCACTACAGCAGCTCCTGGAGAAGAAGGCTGGGGGTACTTAATGACCACAAGAGCAATGCCAGATGCATATATTTTATGTGTCTGTGTTTAGCTATTTAATATCTGTTTCCTGTCTCCAAAAAGTAAGCTCCAGGAGAGCAAATTGTCTTCACTTACTTTTGTCACCCTGCTTTTAGGCAGTACTGTTGAGTAAATGAAAAAGAAAAATAATTGCCTTTATACTTCATGATTTTTTCTGGTATAGATTTTTGATCTGAAATGCTTACTTTTGCTGTTAGTTTGGTGTGTTCTGTCACCTGTGTTTAGCTTTTTCTCTTTAAGCACCTTCCTTTTTTCAATTAACTTTGTTTTTGCCATTTTTGCTCAGATGCAATTTTATACTTCCAATAACTGAGTTAAGGGTCTTTTCAAATCTTGTTTACTTTTAGAGGCTTTAATTTAGTTTTTATATTACATCATTAAATTTCTTTAAATCCTTCCTAAACTAGCTTTTAATTTTAATGATTTTGCTCATAGATCCTTTTTGTTTCCAATCTGTATTTTAATTTCCTTGTAACGGAAATGGTTTACACTTTTGGATTAGCGTATTTCACCAATGTTGTCTCATTCGATCATTATATAGACCCTGCGCAGTGGAAATGACAGGGGAGAAATATGGTCCTTCCTTCTTCTTACGACGAGAAAGCTCAGCAGTGTTTGCAAGCTGATGTCCACTGTTTCTCACTCTCTTTCCATTCCACTGTGTGAGGTGCATCGTGTGAAATTACTGAAACAAGCTAAATGATATCACTGAAATTATTCTCCAGGAAGCTGGGATATGGTAACATTTACTTTAAGGATGCAGTTAACATAAAATGCTACTATAGTCACTACCCACTTAATTACTTGCTTTTGCATAATGTGTTTTCCCATGGCTCTGAATGCTCTAAATCTGTAAATGTGACAATAAAATAAAAAGAGAAGTTAAACTGGTCTTGGTAACAACTGCACTCAATTGACCATTTGATTCGTGTCCCCTCAAAAGCGGTCAGTATAATTCTTATTTTTCTTTTCTACTCAAATGGGCGACTTCAGATTCTATAAACTCCACAATCTAAGGAATTTTCTTTTTCTGACTTTTTGCCACAGACAAAGGTAAATATAAGGAACTGTGGTGTGGTCATACACCCACACCCACACCCACACCCACACCCACACACACACACACACACACACACACTTTTAATTTAGTAGGCTTAGACATAGCTTTCTGAGATGACTTTGAAGAAGTGAGTGACTTCTTTACATTCCTCAGCTATAAATCAGGAATAACACTTGTTTAGGACTACTTTTAGAAGGTAGTTCTTTTTTTTCTTAATTTTTTAATGTTTATTCATTTTTGAGGAGAGACAGAGTGCAAGCAAGAGAGAGGCAGAGAAAGAGGGAGACACAGAGACCAAAGCAGGCTCCAGACTCTGAACTATCAGCACGGACCTCGATGAAGGGATCAAACTCACAAGTTGTGAGATCATGACCTGAGCCAAAGTTGGATGTTTAGCCGACTGCTACTCAGGTGTCCCTGGAAGGTAGTTCTAAGGATAAAATGGGATGATGCATTTGTGAAAGGGATTTGAAGAATAAAAAGTGTGATACAAGATTTAATGTGCCTTAAAAAAAAAACAATTCTATTTCTTATTAAGAAAATGATACATAAGGATTATGGAGAATTTGGAAGATGCACACAAGGAGGCACATGTGGGTGGCCTTGGACGCTTGTTCCCTTCTCCCTTTTGGTAGTTCAAGGACAAGCTGGCTCTGAAGATCTGAGAGAAATCAATGGAAAACAGGCAAATACCACAGACAGAGCTCATGAGATATGTCCCCCCTTTTTTTAATTTATAGTTTATTGTCAAGTTGGTTTCCATATAACACCCAGTGATCTTCCCCACAAGCGCCCTCCTCCATGACCATCACCCCTTCCCCCTTTCCCCCTTCCCCTTCAGCCCTCAGTTTGTTTTCAGTATTCAAGAGTCTCTCATGATTTGCCTCCCTGCCTTGACAAGGTCATTCTCTGGCCAGATGCTTCCATTGTTGTATTTACCTAGATGTTCCCTGCTTCTCTGTTTTCTACCTGGGCAGAATATCACAGTGACAGGGTTCTCTCTTCCAGGATGGTTTTCATAGTATGTCGACGTCTGCTGGTTCCAGTATATTTCTTGATGGAAAAACAATATGAGTTTCTTTCTGTATCAAGTGCCCTGATATTGCTACCAATGAATCTTTTCATATGCCTGCACCATGTGTCACAAAGAGTGGGTGTACCTGTTTCCCTTTGCACAAAAATAAATGAATAAATGAATAACAAAACAGTAAGCCATGAATCCCACAGTCCATGGATAATCACTTACTGACATTCCTAACAGCACTTTGAATTCATTTGGAAACATTCAAGTATGTGAAGATTCACAGCTAAAAGCAACTCGCTTCTGTGAACTTTCCCAACCATCTATATAAGCAAACGGATAACAATCTGTATCAAGAAGATTTAAAGAAACCAGAAGTTTTTGCCTCTGAGCTGGATGTGTAGAGACATTTCACTGGGTGAATGGAAGTTTCTTGGTATTTATATCTCTCACCGTAAAAAGTTATTTTGTGTTTATTCACTTATTTTTTTTATTTTATTCAACTATTTTTGTTGGCTATAAATATATAGCATTTTATAAGAATCTAAGAGTGGTTAAAAAGGGAAAAAAGATGTTACACATCCCTTGACTTTTAAGACTTCTGTCTTAGAAGGAGAGACAAGACAAGCACATGTAAATTAAGTGTTTCATTTGCCATTATTTCTTAGTAACTGACAAATGGTACTCAGCAGAATCATCTTCCCAACAGCACTGTAATATTCTTGACTTAACAAGTGTCTCATGTCTACTCTCAACATATCCAAAACTCTCATTCAGAGCAAGTCAACATAAGAATGTATTAGAGAAATTTAACTAGGAAATCTATTAATTTAAAATGTGCTTTTTTAATGTAAATTAACCAGTTGTGTAAGCATTTAAGACATCTTACTTGAATAGTTTAACAAAATTTCTAATAATAAAAATAATAATACCCTTCAAACACTGAAACATCTTTGAGAAATGTGGCATCTAAATAAGTACATTTAAATTTAATGGTGTGTTAAGGTAACAGTAGTTAAATATTGAAAACTTAATGGAATTTAAGGGTAACTGGCTAAATTTTGTTTTGACATATAAACATATTGTCTTTTAGTATATATCCCAAACCCTAATTGTCTCCTGTTACCCTCAGGCATTAATTCTGAACTCAAACTTCTGAAATTAGATAGATACTTAGATTGGTGCTCACTTTGACTAAATGCAAGTCTTTAAAATTTTCTGAGGAATATATAGTTCACACATAAAAAAGGGAGGGGGGTGGGATGAAGTATGACAATTTGTCACTTGCTTTGCTTACTCAAAGTAAAACTATAAAAATGCTTGATGAAGTTTGGTGACAAAAACATCCTATGTGATCACAGCAGTATCATCTGCATTTGATCCTGTGAATTAGTCAGGGCAGATCTTTCCTTTTTTCCTCCTTCCTTCTGTTCTTTCTTTACTGTTTTCATTCCTTCCTTCTTTCCTTTTTTCCTTGTTTCCCTTTTCCCTTCATTCCTTTCTTCTTCCTTTCTTCCTTCCTTCCTCATGTTACCCTCATGAGGAAAGAGTTTTGGAATTATTGATAACCATGGTCACAAACGTGTGAATGGCTAAATTCCACTTGAAGTAACAGCACTGACAAAATTCCAGAGTGCTATCAGATGATTCTAGTGCAGTTCTGGGCATTCCTAGTGCCAGGATTTGGTAAGGGGGTGATTATCACAGATCAGAACATGTTAAAAACAGGCCATAGCACCAAATGGCAAGTAAGGTCAAGTTGGGATAATTATGGGATTACGAAGTGTAAACTGATATTAGATTGGGCCCTGCCAAAAATTAGTAATATGTGAAAGGATTCAGTCATGAGTTCAAGTTTTATAAGATAAAAAAGACGACAAGCCCCTCTAAAGAAACTGGGAAATGATGCCCGAGATATGCTATAACTTGATGAGAAGCTGCCCTGGGCCTCAGCTAACTCCCAGAGAGAAAGCTGTCATGTTGGTAACACTAAAAGTCATACTGGAACATCGATATCATCTCTCTGTCTCTCGCTCTAACCTCTCTATCATCTCTATTTCTAGAGAGAGATCCTCAGAAGGGTCTGGTTGCTCTGGTCTGTTTTTCTGGTGAGAACGTAGCTTCATCTTTATGAAACAGAGTTCCTCATCCACATGTACATTCAGGAGAGAAAACTAAGTATTTTATCTAGAAGTTGCCCAGAGGTATACACTAATTAGAAGACCATCAAAGTGCTGCTAGTTTTTACTTGTATAAGAAAGGGGAGAATAGATTATATATCATTTTATAACTACCATTAATGATTGTAACACTATTAAATTATATATGGTCTTTCATTCAATTAAATTTATGATTTGTTTTAAAATGTTAGAATCCTGTGGCAGAGGCTGCTGGCAAGACCCAAATTTTCATTCTATCTTTCACCTAAACATATAGGTGGACTCCAGGTGGTAGTCTTTTTTGGGATTAGGTGTTGCCATGTGCCAAGTTCGGACCAATAGGAATTGCATGAAATTGGCCCGTACCACTTCCAGGCCCAGCTCCTGCACTCTCCTGTGCCACCTTCAACGATATTTTCTCTTCCCATCTCCCAGTGTGATTAAAACAGGTCCAATGGGACACTCCAAGACTCTGGAGCTTAACAAAGCTGTTAGATGGAATAAGCCTGAAACCCTAAATAACTGCATGGAGCAGAACAAACCTTCTCCCCCCACTATCTTAAATCAACTACAACATGGATAGGAAATAAATCCTTATTGTATTAGGGCATCACAACTTGGAGTTGTTATAGATTTATCCACTGCAGCTATTGTTAAAGACACAGTAGGTATTTTTGAATATTATTATATGATTAAGTCACATTATATGAAAGTAAACATCCAAAAATGACCAATGTTGCTTGTATTATTTTTAATCCATATTTTAATAAGTGAAACTTTTTCATATGTAATATACTTTAGCATCTTGCATTTTGAAAATCAACTATGATATTTGAACCCAAGATAAGACTTAGTCTACTGTTATAAACATAATCTTAATCTCTTAATATTACTTAAATACAAGGGGTGCCTGGGTGGATCAGTCGACTGAGCATCTGACTTGGGTCAGGTCATGATCTCATGGTTTGTGGGTTCAAGACCCACGTCGAGCTCTGTGCTGACAGCTCAGAGCCTGGATCCTGCTTTGGATTCTGCATTTCCCTCTTTCTCCGTCCTTCCCCCATTCACACTCTATCTCTGTCTCTCAAAAGTGAATTAACATTAAAAATTTTTTAAATATTAAATATGATGATGATCATGATGAAGATGATGATCGATGGTGATAATGATATTAACAATATCTTACTGAATTTATAAGCACATCTTAAAAGTAATATAGTTTATTTGATTATGTTACTTTCAGACATTTTTAGGATGAACACTATTATTCCCATTTTAAAGGTATTGATTCTGAAACTGGGAAACATTAAGTAACTAATAAAAGACAAGAAATATTCAAATTTATATCTTCAGATTATTGACTCGAAAACCACGCTTTACCATTACCCTACAATTTTTTAGGCAGACTTGTAACCCAAATGATGTGTGAACATGAGTCTACTTAAAGGGCATGGAGCTTTTGGGGGATGTCACTTGGCAAAAGTTACTATAAAGTATCTCTGTACTGCAGATCAAGGCGTTTCTACTTAATTATGTCATTACCATGTAGCCAGGACATTATATTGCATTTAAAGAGATGTAAAGTTGTCATTTAAATATTTGCTGCTGTTGGCTTCGTATTTATTACTGATTGCAGCATTGAGATGAGAATTTAAATACTATTTTACATTTATTTCTCAAGCTCTGTTATAATGGATTTCAGTACAAGGCATTTAGCATTTCTGAAATGGCTGCTTCTTCCCAACTAATTCTTCTTGTCAAACTCCCTTCTCTACTTGCTGCTGATGACTGTAACAAGTGGCCTAATATTAGAACATGAAATGGGACAATTGCCAATTTCTGAAACTCTTGTCTAGAAGAAATATAACTTAGTAGGAATAATATATCCAAATTCAATACTCAATTGAAAAAAAAGAGGATCTAAAAAACTTCTATAGAAGTTTTTAACAAAATTCATATGTTAAAACCTAATTCCCAACATGATGACATCTGGCAATGGGACCTTTGGGAAGTGGTTATGTTATGAGGGTAGAGCCCTCATCAATAGGATTAATGCTCTTATGAAATAGTATCCAGAGAGTTCCCTTTTCTTTTCTCCATGTGAGAACACAGAGAATAAACAGTCATCTATGATCCAGGAGGTGGGCCCTCACAACACACCAAATCTGCCAGCACTTTGATCTTAGACTTTCCAGAACTGTGAGAAATAAATATTTGTTATTTAAGCCACCTACTCCATGGTATTTTTATTATACAGCCTCAACAGACCAAGAGAGAAATTGGTACCAAGAAGTGGAATGGCGCGGTAACAAATGTCTAAAAGCGTGGAAGCTGCTTTGGAACCAGGTAACGATTAGAGAGAGCCTAGAGGCATTTGCAGTGCGTTCTAGAAAAAGCCTATATTGTTGTGAATGGACCTTTAAAGGTGATTCTGGAGAGAACTTGGAAGGAAAAGAACTAAAGAAAGCTCCCATCTTCATAGAGAATAACTCCAGAACCATGAACAAAATATTGGTGGAAATGTGGATGATAAGGGCCATTGTGACAAGGTCTCAGACAGAAGGGAAGAATGCACTGTTGGAAACTGGAGGAAACACAAGCCTTGTTACAAAATGGTAAAGAACTTGGCTAAATTGTATTTGTGTTCTAGCATATTAAAGCAGGAAGAACTTTTGGTTTTAATGTTTATTTATTATTTTTGAGAGAGAGAGAGAGAGAGAGAGAGCAGGGGAGGGGCATAGAATCCAAAGCTGTCTCTGCGATTAGAGCAGAGAGCCCGATGAGGGGCTCAAACTCACTAACCAAGAAATCATGACCTGCGCTGAAGTTGGATACTTAACCAACTGAGCCACTGAGGTGCCCCAACAGGTAGAACTTTCAAGTGATGAAGTTAGATATTTAGCAGAAGAAGTTGCTAAGCAAATCTTGAAAAAGAGCCTGAGCTCCTGATTATTTATACTAAAATACTAGAAGAGAGAAAAAACTTGGTTAAACTAAAAGGAAGAAGACTTTAAATACTTGGAAAATTCTCAGCCTATTCATGTTGCAAAAAGCAAGACCACTTAGGGTGTGGCCAGGACACTTGGAGATAAGGAGATTAGTGTGGATAAAGCTTCCAATTAGGGGCCAGGAATTATTCTTCAAGAAAAGGAAGAATGACTACTGGTAATTCAGAGATTTTCACTACTGCCACAATTAATCTAGGAGCAGTGTATAGGCCCTGGGGGTATGACTGACCCCAACTAGGTTATAAAAGACAACTTCAGAGCTGTCAGGCCAGAAAGTCATAGGGGCAGGACAGAATCTCCAGGCCCAGACCGAATGTGGATGTGAGATCTGGCCACCAAATTGTGGAGGGATGAGACTGTCATCCCAGTGGACCTGGAATTCAGAGCATTGAGCCCAAAAGGGTTATTCTAGAACCTTAAGATTAAATTTTGTTTGCCCTCTTAGGTTTTGGATATACTTAGGACCAACTGGACCTTTCTATTTTCCTATTTTTTTTTTCTTTTGAGATGAAAATGTCTATCCCGTGCCTTCCCCGTGAGTGTACTTTGGAAGCACATAACTTGTTTGATTTCACAGATTCAGAGCTGGAGAGCAGTCTACCTCAGAATGAATTGTACCTCGAGTGTACCCTTGAGTGTCATGTAGATGACATTGAGATGAGCCCTTGAACATAGATTTTAAAGTTGATGCTAGGATAAGTTATATTAGAAGAACATGAATTTTGAGAAGCCAGGGGTGGAATGCTACAGACTAAATATTTGTCCCCCTCCTCTCCCTCCACATTCACACTAATCCTCAGTGTGAAGTATTTGGAGGTTGGGCCTTTGGGAGGTGATTAGGAAATGAGGATGGAACCCTCAATGGATGGGATTAGCAACCTTATACGGAGACTCCACAGACTGCTCTCACCCCATCTGCCATGGAGGACACAGGAGGACAGCTGTCAATGAACCAGGAAGTAGGCTCTCAAATCTATGGCACCTTAATATTGGAATTCCCACCCACCAGAAGTATGAAATAAATGTTGTTTAAGCCACCTGGTCTATGTTATTTTCATTATAGCAACCTAAACAGACTAAGATTGAAATCTCTTCAGAGATGACTTTGGGTACTATGTTTCTAATAGTCACGATTTGTAGGGTGCAAACCTGAGGGAAATCCTAGGGAGAGCCGAAGCAGGAAGAGAGGCAGCCATTTCTAGCACAGGGCAGTCCAATCACAGGGCTTGAAGATGACTTTTTCATTTTACCCTCTTTTGTAATATTAAGAAGAATTTCAAGAAATAGATGAGAATATGGTTATCAGAAAGAATAAGATTTAACCATTCTCAGATAGTACATTGCTTTTGTTGCTGAAGTAAAGATCATCTTAACATACATATAAACATATATACATCAACTGTATCAACTATCCAATAATAGCAACTGCAGTTTATATGCTGTATATTTTATAAAACATTTTCACATATAATATTTTATCTGCAAATTCTGTATTGAAGTTGAAATTATTATACCTTTTTAAAAAATATATGAAAACTAATTCTTAGTCTTTTTAAAAATTAATGTTTATTTAGTTTTGAGAAAGAGAAGGAGAGAATGTGAGCAGGGAAGGAGCAGAAAGAAAGGGAGATGCAGAATCCAAAGGGGCTCCAGGCTCTGAGCTGTCAGCACACAGTCTCACATGGGACTCAAACCCACAAGCAGTAAGATCATGACCTGAGCCAAAGTCGGCTGCTTAACGGAGAGAGCCACCCAGGTGCCCCTTGTAAATAGTCTTTTCATATGCCACTAAGTCCTCTACAATTATCATTCTAATCTTTTCTGAAAATTTAGATTTCTTTTTTAGAACTCCTAGAGCCCAGAGAGGTTTCACTACTCACTCAATTTTCTACTAGTTATTCTTATATTTTGCACTAATTTTATTTTAAAAAATAATGTTTATTTATTTTTTAGAGAGAGAGGAAGAGTACAAGTGAGGGAGGGGTCAAGAGAGGGAAAGAGAGGATCTGAAGTGGGCTCTGTGGTGACAGAAAAACTTCCAATGTGGGGCTGAACTCATAAACTATAGATCCTGACCTAAGCTGAAGTTTGATGCTTAACCTACTGAGCCACTGAAGTGCCCCAAACTTTATTTAATTTAAATCATTTAAACTTGAATGTGTTACTTTGAACCTGCTCTAATATTTACTTTATCCAACAAACATTTTTTTTTAGTTTATTTATTTATTTTGAGAGAGAGAGAGAAAGAAGACACGCAGGGGAGGGGCAGAGAGAAATTCTAAGTGGGCTCCTACAGAGCCCAAATTGGGTGGGGGGAGGGGAGAGGAGCTCAAATTCAGGAACCAGAGATCTTGACCTGAGCCAAAGTTGGAAGCTTAACTGACTGACCTACTCAGGGGCCCGAATCCAACAAATATCTTTGAATGTTTTCCTGTTTGTCATAATGAGCAAGACCCAGGAAATACAGTTACTGGTATCTGGTAAACAGAAGCTCTGAGAAAAAAAAAAGAAAAAGTTCTCACCTGTGGTGTTTGCCAATTTCCATGGTGTAATTACTCCCACCATAGATTTATTTCAAGCAAATGGCTCACAGAATTCTTATGAACATTCAGTTCTTCTGAACTTATACATGCCAACTCCATCACTTCACTGGCAGTGTTAATTCAGATTCAGTGCTAGCTTCCAAGTTGTTTATGGCATGGTAGTGAAGACAGGCATTCAATTAAAAAAATTATATAATGTTGGAGAACAGCTGTTGCAATAAAAGTAGGTCACAAGGGAAAGAATGATCTATTATTTGGGGAATGAAAGTCAGGGAAGTGTTCATCAACAGGGTACTTGAAGCACTGCAACCTTAAGGGTGAATGTGGGTCTTTTCCCTCTGCAGGCAGCTAAAGTCATTCCTTCTGCAGGCCTCTGTGTCCAAAGGCATGGATGTATGACGTAGCAGGACATGGTTATTTACCCATAGTGCAATGGGAAAAACTTTCAGAAAAAGAGAGGTGGCCAGGCATCAGATCATGGAGGACTTTTTGTGCCCTAATTGTTGTCTAGTTGTTCACTCAATGAGATGAACTCCTTAACAATGAAGTTGTATGTGCACAATTGTTTTCTCTAAAACTTTGTCTCTTTATCAATAGCTCTCTCTAAAATCAGTATGCTTTCCCGTCCTGCCTTCAAAACCCATCTCATTTGGGGCGCCTGGGTGGCTCAGTCGGTTAAGCGTCCGGCTTCCAGTTTCGGCTCAGGTCATGATCTCACAGTTCGTGGGTTTGAGCCCCGCGTCGGGTTCTGTGCTGACAGCTAGCTCAGAGCCTGGAGCCTGCTTCGGATTCTGTGTCTCCCTTTCTCTCTGACCCTCCCCTGCTCATGCTGTCTCTCTCTGTCTCTCAAAAATAAATAAAAAACATAAAAAATTAAAAAAAACCCATCTCATTTGCCAACTCTTCTGGGAAGACATTTCTGACCTCACTCCCAAATTCTCCTGCTTTGTACACCCTCTCATAGTGAACTTTCTCTCCTTCAGGGCAGTTCCCTTGTGCCTCTGTATGTTTATTACCAAGAATGTAAATTTATTTACTTAGAGGTCTCTCTCTGTCATTAGAAAGGGTAGTTCCTTGAGATCTAGGAATAGCTTATTATTGTTTTTTATTGCTGACGCCTAGAACAACATATGATATATTAGAAGTATCCAGTATTTATGAATTATGTTTAATAGTGTGATATGATTTTAGATTGTAATTCAAATGGCTAAATGGTGTGATGTAAATTGTTGGAAACGTGAATATTCTCTGTTCTCACTTCACCTTTCTAACTATTGCTGCCGTATACTCAGAGGGAATCAGTTCTAAGACTTCATCTAACATTGCTTACAGAATGAAAATTTACGAGGCTCCTCTAGCCTGCTAGAATATTCCTGCAGGCTGAAATCTACTCAGTTTAAGCTCAGCTCAAGCAAGATTATAAGGAAGCTGATAAGAATAGGGGAAATTTCCATAATGCCCAGAAGTGGATAGAAATGCCGATCCTTGAATTTCTGTGTATGGCTTTAGGACATTTCTAAACTTGTCACCAACATGACTCTACTTCCTATCGGCTACAGAAACTAGAAACTCCCATTTAAAATCAGTGAATTTCAGGGCTGGAAAGGACTTTTAGATATCTACATTGGCAAATCTCAATTACTGGCTTCAAGTCTAGTGGTAGATTCTCCTGGTATGTGCCACTCACTACTAAATCTGTCCTTGGACATTTCATTATATGTATAAAATAAGGATAATAAAAGTATGTACATTTGGAGTTGCTTTGAGGACTAAACAAGATCATGCATACATAATGTCTGCCCTCTAGTTGTATTTCTATCTCAGCTCTTAACATATCAGTGTATCTTATAGAGTCAAGACTGAGGATCGGGACCCAGACTGGCGGAGTTCAAATTCTCTCTCTCTTATGTACTGGTGGTGTCACCTTAGGTAAGTCACTTGATCTATCTGGGATTCAGATTTCTTATCCTTAAAATTGGAATAATAGTAGTAACTACTACAAACAACTGCTGAAAGAATTATATGATGAGTTCAAGACAGGGTCTGTCCATATTAATAGAGATAAAATTGAGATAAAGGTTAGCATCAGATCAAAGATGCTAACTGAATCTCAAGCTTCAGGAAAATAAATTAACTCTCATAGGGTTCCTAGCATATTTTTAAAAAATTTCTTGTCAAGCTTTGGCCCACTGATGTACTCAGTCATTGTTGCTCATTTATTACCAGCCCATCGATGAACATCCCAATGCATTTATATAGCATATACAATTATTTGCAATCATAGTAAATATAGTCATTCTGCTTCACACTTCACTTCTGAATTTCAGTAATTTGTGAAACTTTCCTTATTTTTCTAGTAAAATTAAAAAATATATGTTTTATTTAATGTTAGAGAGAGAAAAAGAGAGAGAGAGAGAGACAGAGCATGAGTGGGGAACCGCTGAGAGAGAGGGAGACACAGAATGTGAAGCAGGCTCCAGGCACTGAGCTGTCAACACAGAGCCCAATGTGGGGCTCCAACTCACAAACAGTGAGATAATGACCTGAGCCAAATTCGGACACTCAACAGACTAAGCCACACAGGAGCCCCTCTAGTAAAATTTAAAGCTAGTGTTAGGGTATATTCTTGTTTTCCTTAAGACAAAATTATTTGACTCTAACAGAGTCACCCCAAACCTCCTGTCTCTTTATTCTATTTCTTTCTCTAATAGCCAGGTGTGCCTTAACATTATTTTTTTCTCTTCAGCAGTTCAAATATGGGGCGCTTTAACAAACATGTTAATAAATCCAGAGCCTCAGGCCCCATTTACTGTTTTGGATAGGATGGTTAGGGAATGCTGTACATGAAATTGCCTAGAAATTGTTTAGGCTCACATAGGAGTGCCAATTTCACCATGCATATCTTTTTATCATTTTAAGTTATGAGATTCTTTAGGACAGAAATTCTATGTAATCATCCCTGGGTCCCCAGCTCCCAGCACCAATTAAAACACACAGTGGACGTGTTGAATAGACAAATATAAATACTTTATTCTTCTTAGACAATGGGTTATTGATACTCACTTTTTAATTTATGATTATTTGTGTGTATGTACGTGTGCGCACTGGCAGCTGCTAAGAACAAGCAATAAAGAATGTAGGTTGTATCTATATGGATTATTCCATGAGTTAATCATATATGGATTTCAGAATGATCATATATGGATTTTTAGATCTAGGCTTTTGTAGTGATTTTCAAGGGACTTTTTAGTAAGTTTAGATTCCTAGAATCAGATCACGCGTCTGCACTGCTTCTTCACAGAAATGCAAAGGCCTTAGGAGTGTGCTAAGAATGAAAATGCTTGCTTTGGTTTCCAATTATACCTTGCAAGATAAAGAACATTAATTTAAGAACTGTTATGCTTAGCTCCTTTGGGGAAAGGGTGTGGAAAGAACTAATGTTTATTGATCCTGCATTACGTGTGAAACTCATTACATATGTTCATTAAAAATAAGAATCGGGTTTGCTGAGTTATGATGTACATAAAGAAAGAGTCCATGATGAGGTCTGACAAATGTATACAGCTGTACAGCTGCCACGACTGAGAAAGAAAGTGCACATCACCCCCAAATCCCGCTTGTGCTCCTTACTGGTTGACCTGTCTACACTTCCAGTCACTGGCAACCGTCCTTCTGATTTGTGCCTGAGGTTTTGCTTTTCAGTGATGCCACATAAAAGAAATTATATAATATGTAGGCTTTTCATCTGGCTTCTTTTACCATAGGTTCTAATTTAATTATTACTGAAACCCTACGAGGTGCTTGTTGTCATTCCCATTTTATAGAAGGAAAATGAAATCTTAGAGAGTTTAAGCAACTTACCCTCTCTAAGCTAGGTTTTATCTATCTAGAAAAAAATGATACTTTTAGAATAATGTTAATCAAAGTTCATTATTTAGATATCTGCTCACATCCAGCTAATGCTGACATAGTGGTGCATAAGTGGAAAGGTCACTGGATCCAAACCACCAGGTTCTAGCAATTTAACATGTAGCTCAAGAGATGCTCAAAAAAAAAAAAATCTTAAGAAAAGTTAGTAATTGGCCAGCATGAGATGGCCCTAACGTTCTGGTCTACCAGGCCTCTTAAAATGAGATTGCATCAGTACAAAAATGATTGCTTCAGCTGGAAATAAGGTATGAGGTGGAAGACTTAAGAAACACACATTGAGGGGCCCCTGGGTGGCTCAGTCGGTTAAGTGCCTGACTTTGGCTCAGGCCATGATCTCGTGGCTTGTAAGTTGGAGCTCCACTTCGGGGTCTGTGCTGACAGCTCAGAGCCTGGATCCTGCTTCGGATTCTGTGTCTCCCTCTCCCTCTTTGCCCCTTTCCCACTCATGCGCTCGCGCTCTCTCTCTCTCTCTCTCTCTCTCTCTCTCTCTTTCCCTCTCTCCCTCTCAAAAATAAGCATTAAACAAAGAAAGGCAGAGAAGGATAGATACCATATGTTTGCGCTCATAGGTCTAACAGGAGAAACCTAACAGAGGACCATAGGGAGAGGAAGGGGGAAAGAGAGCTGGGGAGAATGAGGGACACAAATCATGAAAGACTATTGAATACTGAAAATGAACCATGGACTGAAGGGGGAGGGGGAGAGAGGGAAGGGGGGGTGATGGTCATGGTGGGGGATGCTTGTGAGGAGAAGCACTGGGTGTTATATGGAAACCAATTTGAAAATAAATTATTAAAAAAATAAAAAATAAAAATAAAATATATATAAAAAAAGAAAGGCACATTAAGATAGGGAAAATTAATCCACAAGGTACAATATTTATAGAAAAATCTCCAATACTGTGAATGAGGACAGCATGATTGTTTATCAGCCAAGGTATACATATTTCTCTGTTCTGATAAAAACCTAAGTCAAATATGTTTATATTTTACTTTGAAGAAAATAGAATAAATAAGACAAAAATTGGGGGCAACATGTTATAACAAATAATTTTACATTCTCTGGTCTAAAAGATGATTTCATATCCCAGCAAAGAATATTAGGGTAATCTTGATATAATGTAAGAAATGGGGAGAAAAGAATTCTACCAAGAGACATCATTTAGATTCTGGTATAAAGAGTTTTCTTTAAGAGTTAATTTTACTTGATACCTATTATTGACCCTACTATACTGGCCTGAGCATTAAGGGCATTATAAAAGGTCATCTATTTTCTTAGAAAAATTACAGTATTTATAAATGTGCTTGCTATTAGCTCTGGTAATGGGACTTAGATACATTTTAAAAGTTAGACATGTTTCATCTTTCATTAACCTTAAATCAGATTAAGATTAGGTATGACTTTGGAAAAATATGCAATCTTGGAAATAGTCTATGGATAAAAATGGCATACTCCCCTTTCTAGTTCAGCTTAGGAGGTCAAGTGGCAGTGAATGTGGGTTTCCCTATGTGTAAAGATTCAGTCTCCTTTCCTCTATTGACATAGGGATGCTATCACTAAAGATAAAAGGAGATCCTTTAAGAAACAATTGCTCCTTTTTTTTGTATCCAAGATATTATCTTCACAAAATCTATTGCATTCTTTGAAGAGGAAGCCAAACACTGACTTTGTCTTTCTCAAGTCATTTATTCTTATGTGGATGGACTGTCTCTGGTGACTCCGGCTGCTGAATCAGGAAGCAGATGACGAGCCAGACAGGCAAAACAAAGAGTGCTATTCAGGTGGTGTGACTGTGAGGCCACAGTCCAGTTGAGGAAGGACTGACTTCTGAGGAAGGACAGACGACTGCCTGAGCACCGGCATGGGCTGGCCACACTGCACACCACTGCAGGACGACCTATGTCCCGAGCAACCACAATCTTACCCCAAAACAAGTTCAGTAAATAACAAGTTGTCAGCTTCCTCGTGGTCAGTAGATAAGATGTGTAGAGTCAGTTCTCTGACAAGATTTCAAGTATTCATGCAATTTTCTTCAGTTTGCTGCCCACAGAATTTTTTCTCAACATATCCTAAATGAATTCGCTCTGAAGAATGGCACTCACCAGCCACCATGACAACATAGTGGGTAAGTGTTTAGACTACTGCATACATTAAATATAACATTGATATCCAGAGTTCTCTAGGATATCTGACACTAAACCATCTTGTCTGATTATAGTCATTTTTTCATTTGATTTTATAACTATTTCTTGCTAAAGGCTATCAAGGAGACAATGCTGAGACAGAACTTTTTTTTTTTCAGAATTTTTGAATATGTGAGTAGTTCCTGGAAATCCTGATTATTCCTTGTGGAGAAATGACCTACAGATGAAAGAAAAATAGCAAACTGGCTGGAAGCCAGACCCAGGTAATAAAAGAAATTGTGAGCTAAAGAATGGCATTGTTATTCCAGGCCAAAGTCATAGTTTACATAAGAGATTTTTCTATCTTTTATAGTCCATGTGCTCCCTTCCTTTCCCAACTATATAAACTTGCAAGTATTATGTCTTCCTTCAGATTTTGTTATTTAAATATAAATTAAACTCCTTTAAGTGTGATTGCTTAGTCAAAGAGAATGCATATTATTTTTTTTTTATTTTTAAAAAATGTTTATTTGTTTTGAGAGAGTGAGTGACATAGTGCCAGTGGGGGAGAGGCAGAGAGAGAGGAGAAAAAGAATCCCAGGCAGACTCCATGCTGTCAGCACAGTGGCCGATGTGGGGCTCAAAATCAAGAAACTGTGAGATCATGACATGAGGTGAGATCAGAAGTTCGACACTTAACCAACTGAGCCACCCAGGCACCCTGGGGAAAGCATATTTTTGGTTGTAAAATATACTAATATTTTTCTTTTGCAAAAGCTGGATCCATCTATACTCTTACCACCATTGTGGGAATGTCATTTCTCATGTCTCACGCATGCTTCATGTAGTTGAATCATTACTACTAGCATGTATGTAGCTTCCTACACTAATATAAAAATTAATGTAATCCTTAAAATAAATAAAAATAATACTACAATAGTATCATTGAGATATTTTTCCTTCCATAATATAAATGTCCCCCTTTTTCCATGAGGGGGGAGCCACCTGTCACTTACCCACTGCACTAAAGTCGCACTCTGTCATTCTCTTCCTCCTCACTCAGTGTTTCCCAGAGATAGAGAAGTGCTTCTCTTCTAATTTGGTGGCTTTGAGAGAAGGAACGTGGCATGAATGTTTTGATATTTTTTCTCTTTGTCTTTTAGAACCACGCTGCTAACAAAAAAAGACCATTGTGCTCTTTACGTGGCAGAAGGCTCTGCTCATGTTGGAGAGGACTGATTTTCAGCATTGCCTACACTGGAATCCACGGTTGTTATGGTCTAATCGAGGGGCAGAGTGAGTTAACCTCATTGGCCAAAGATCTAAAGCCTTATTTTCCAATCAGTTTATCAGAATAGCGGTGACATTATTTTAATCTCAATTTGTCTTTCTTTTCATCTTTTAACTCAATAGAAGTTGGAAGATCAAGAGAAGTTTATAAGTTTCCTTAACTCTCTATGTGTGTGTGGCTGTGTGTGGATGTACTGACGTGCATAGGTTTACATATGAGGAACCATACTCCTTTACCTAGGTATTTATGTTTCTATGTGCAATTATCCAAATGGATCATACTCCAGTGATGAGAACACATTTGAACTACTGAAAATTATTAGTGACATAAAATTTTACCTATGATCTGTTCATAGGATTCTAACAGGAATACTACCTTTATTATGATTGCAAAACCATCAAAACAGTTTAGCAATTCTGTCTACCTTGCTCCCTCATGCATACAACTTCATTTTCATCTTGAGCCAGTATTAGTTTCCCTGTTTAAAGGTGAGGCTTTTTTAAAAAAAATCTTCTTTATGTTTTTCTTTTCATTTGTTTTTGAGAGAGAGAGACTGACTGTGGGAGCAGGGTAGGGGTAGAGAGAGAGGGAGACACTGGATCTGAAGCAGGCTCCAGGCTCTGAGCTAGCTGGCAGCACAGAGCCTGATGTGGGGCTTGAACCCACAAACCATGAGATCATGACCTGAATCGAAGCTGGACGCTTAACCAACTGAGCCACCCAGGTGCCCCAAGGTGAGACTTTTTCAATATCACTTTAGCTTTGGCTTGCCAGGACTCTGTTTCTGGGAAGAAGGATTAGGAAGGGGAGAGGAAAAGAGAGGGAGAGAGAGAAAGAAAAAGAGACAGATTGAGAGACAGCGAAAGCAAATTTCCTGGTGTAACTACCCCTATAAGAGCTAATTTCAAACTGCCAACAGTTTAAAACTCAGCTCACAGAATTCCTAAGTCTATAATAGGCAGCAGCTCCCTGCAAAACAACCACTAATGCACCCCAAGTTTTCAGATTCAGACTCCTATGTTTTATTCTGCCATAGCTTTTTGTCTCTTTATATTGCCCTCTCTTTATTTTAATTAACTCTTTATTTTAATTAACTCTTTATTTTAATACTTTCAAACTAGATTTCAATTCTGTCCTCTAGATTTCTCCCTCTCAATCCATTCTCTAAGTGGCAAGCAGAGAGTTCTAGCATGTAACTTTGATTTGGTCTTCCTCTTGATGCATTCAATTATGTCGGAGGCTTCCCATTGCCTTTATGAAAAAAAAATTAAACTCTTTACACTATTGATTTGGTTCAAATTCAATGAACTTTGTTCATCTATCAAATTGTATCAGAATCTTGACTCTTTCAGGGTCCTCCATTATCCTATGTCATTTATTTATTTTTTTGAAATTTTATTTTATTTTATTTTTTTTTACTTTATAAAGTTTCATATTTTTTAACATATGCAATTATTTTCCATCATTTACAATACAGTAGTTACAGTGACACTCCAAACAGAAAAGCAAAGTAAAAAATCAAAACACCAACTTCTGTTTTATGTAATTAGACTTATACAGAAATTAGAAGGTTAAGTAAAAACTATTTAATCACCTAATTCCACAGATATCTGAAGTGGCAATCATTATATAGCAGCTTATCTATGATACATTCAAGATAAATGATACAATTTATTACTTGCCCATAAGCTACAACACAGCCTGCTTAATACCTTTCCTTAAATTCCACCTCTATACTACAATATGCTGGAAATATTCAGAATGATCTAGCTTCAAGAAAAGCAAACAGTTAGTAGTGCTTAAGAAAAATTGATTCAGTATCTAATGGATAGTTGATACCTGTCACAACACAGCA
>NC_043702.1:94417982-94580625 GCF_006229205.1 Suricata suricatta | reverse complement strand
CTTATTATTTTCTTTACTTTTTTTTTTTCCTCTTCTTTTTTTGGTGGTGGGGATGGTTAGGTTTAAATGAAGTTGCTTTTACAACACCAAAGACTTAATCATCCATTTCCTACATAAAAGGTAGCTACTTTTTTGCATGGACCTTAAGCCTATGTCATTTAAATTAGACCCTCTGTTTCTTCCAGATGTTCCTGTGGTAGGTGGAATAATAGCCCTTCCCCCCAAGGATGTCTGCGTCCTAGTCCCCCAAAATATGAATATGTTGCCTTACGTTGCAAAAGGGACTTTGCAGATGTGATTATCGTGAGGAACCCTGAGATGGGGAAAGTATCCTGAATTATCTAGGTGAGTCTAGTCTAAAACATGAACTGCTGCAAGCTGTCCTGATGCTGTCAGAGAAACGTGACTTGAAAGAACTCAAACCCCTGCCTTTGCTGTCAGAGGAAAAGACCAGAAGCCAACCAATGCAGTCGCCTCTACAGAAAATGTAGGAATGGTTTTCACTTTACAGCCAGCAAGATAATGGAACATGGCCCCTACAGCTGCAAAGAACTGAATTCTGTCAATAATACTAATGAGCAGGAAATGAATTCTCCCCTTGAGCCTTTAGAAAAGAACGCAGCCCTGCTGATAGCTTGATTTTAGCCCAATGTCTTCTGGACTTTTGACCTCTGAAGCTGTGAGATAATATATTTGTGTTGCTTAAGCTGCCAACTTTGTGGTGATTTGGTATGGCAGGAAGAGAAGACTAATGCAGGTCTCTTCATCAGATGCCAAGAATCAGCTCTGGATAATCCATATAATGCTCTTCCTATTCAAATCCAACCCATTCTGCCGGCTCCAGTTTTCGAGCCATCTCTTCTCCTTGCCGACAGTGATAGCATTACTTCCTCAATTTGTTATCTCTGTCATTCGTTTAAGCAATGCATTTATTTGATTATTGCTTTCCCCGAGACAGCTTACAAGATTAAAGTAACACTGCACTATCAATTCATACTTTTAAATTTTATACCTTTTCAGTGTTTTGTATTCCCTGTTTCATCCTTATTAAGTAAATCATTTTCTCTATTTCTAATTCTGTTAGTGGGTCTTACACACTGAATATTTGTATCGCTTCCATAAATCATATGCCAAAGCCCTAACCCCCAGGGTGACGGTATCTGGAGATGGAGCCTCTGGGAAGCAGTTAGGGTTAGATGAAGTCACGAGGTCATGAGGGTGTCACTTGTCTGGGACACCAATGAGACCTATGTTAGACCTATCCATTCATCATGCAAGTCTTTAACATTAGTTTTATATTCTTTACCTTCTCATTTTTGCTTATTTTCTTCAAGTCTTTGTTTTTCAGTTTATGAATTTTTTTAGCTGTTTTTATTCCACCCACGGAGGGTTTTCTTTTTTCTTTTTAATCCCTCATGATAGAATTAGTGTCCTTCTACAAAGAGACACTGGAGAGATTGCTCTTTCTTTCTCCACCATGTGAAGATACAGCCACAAGGCAGCTGTCTGCCAGCCAGGAAAAGACCCTTTGTCAGAAACTGATCGTGTTGGCATGCCGATCATAGATGGGTGGCCTCCAGAACTGTGTGAAAATGAATTTGTTTCTTTTCTTTTTTTTTTTTTCTTTTTGAGACAGAACAAGCTGGGGAGGGGCAGAGAGAAAGGCACAGAGGATCTGAAGCAGGCTCTGTGCTGACAGCAGCAATCCCAATGTGCAGCTTGAACTCAAGAACTGTGAGATCATGACCTGAGCCAGAATCAGACACTTACCCAACTGAGCCACTTGAATGCCCCATAAATTTCTGTTGTTTAAGCTTACGGTATTTTGTCATGATACCAAACAGATCAAGACAGTGGGTAATCCTGACGGTTTATCATAAAGACTTATCAAGGTCTAGTCAGTCAGTATGTGAACTGCTCTGACTCCAAGTGATTTAAGTACTTCAAAATATTGACACTAATCCATTAGTTCCTCATGGCATATAATGCATGTTATATTTACTTACATATTTACCAATTTCTCTACTATTTTTATTTAACTCTTGAGCATTTACTGAATCAGTTTTCTTCTTCCCTAATACGTCAATTAGAACACTTGCTGAACAGTTTCATTGCCTGAATGTGTCAGAACCTGTTTTACCATTCACCTACTGAGGGATACTTGGGTCGCTTCCAGTGAAACTGCTATGAATATTCATATGCAGGTATTTGTGTGAATATAAGTTTTCACTTCTCTAGAGATAAATGTCCAAGGATGTGAATTCTGTGTCAAATGATAGTTGTATATTTAATTTTATAAGATGATGAACAATCTTCCAGAGTGGCTATATCCTTTTAAATTCCCACAAGAAATGTATGAGGAATAGGGGCGCCTGGGTGGCTCAGTTGGTTAAGCGTCTGACTTTGGCTCAGGTCATGATCTCACAGTTCGTGGGTTCAGGCCCCTCATCGGGCTCTGTGCTGCCAGCTAGCTCAGAGCCTGGAGCCTGCTTCAGATTCTGTTTCTCCCTCTCTCTATCCCTCCCCTGTTCATGCTCTGTCTCTCTCAAAAATAAATGATTAAAAAATAATAATAATAAAAAAGAAACATATGAGGAATATAGTTTCTCTGCATCCTTGCGAGCATTTAATATTATTTTTTTTTATTTTAGCTGTTCTAATAGGTGTGCAGTGACCGATAGTTTTCCATTTCAGTGATGATGATTTCCAGAGTTCTATTTTAGTCTTTTCCATATCTGGTTAATTCTTTACAGTGATTTCTCATTCTATACTATTTGTGTGTTTCAGCTGTTATTTCCTTAATTATCTCAATGCATTATTTTATATTCTATATTTAATAATTTTACTATAAGCCCTCAGAAGTCTAGATATGCTTGTTATTTCTGCAGGCTCTCCATTGTGGTGGTTTATATCTTATATGTTTATTACTTCAATTTTGTTATAAGTTTACATTTGGTTGAATTTAATGTGTATTGTTCCTGAGAGCCAAAAATGAAGATTTCCTCTAGATAAGATTTGGACTCTCATGCTCGCAGCCAAAGGTTGGGATCCCTTTAGCCATTCTTGAGGGTCTGAACCAAATACAGGGATGTCAGGTTCACTTCTAGTATTTTAATGAGACTCCCCCCAACCCCAGGCTAGTTTCCAACCTCAGAATAACAGGCATGAATGCTCCAAAGTAGAGTTTTCACATTGCTTAACATTAATTTTTTTCTAAGTTTTAGCTAATTATTGTTGTTGTGTGGCTGGCTTATCGGAGAATTCCTTTCCTAAAATTTTAGGAATTTAGTACAATATATACTGTTAGAATTGACCTAAGATCTTTATTTTATAGTCGGAAGGCATGGCTGAGCCCTTCTTCTGTGATATTTCCAGAAACACATGCCGTTGGCTCCATTTCTCATATTTGTTATGGTTGCCCCTTAGTAGTGCTTTTTTAGTCAAATAATGCTCACTTAATGGATAAAAAAAAAACAAACCCAGGAATGAATACATTAATGAAAATTGTATATAAATGGTCTCTATCCATCACCTCTGGGATGTATCAGGTTCATATTCAAACAGCTTTCTCTTAGAAAATTTCCCTTCAAATAATGAAGTTAAGCTATAGTGTTTGAACATCGAAATTTTCTACATACTCCCCAAGACACATATCTGTCTGATTTTACTGCAACAACAATACAATCATTGTATGATAAAGAAAAGATCCAAACTGTAAAGAAAAATTTTTAAAAGCTGATGAAGGTCAAAGGTTAGGCTACCTACAAAACAATACAAACCAAAAGAAAAAAATTAAAATGTGACATGTTACAGGTGGTTAATCTTCTGACTATAGAGAACTAGTGATTCCTGATTGAAATGACTGACCCAATACAGACAAATCATTTGAAACCATGTTCATTCAAAAGCTAGAATCACATCTCTGTCGTCTAGACAGTGTATTTGTTATATTACAAAAGCCTAACCTTTCAAGGTCATAGCAGATAACATTTTTCTTCCAATATTCTTGTTATACTCAGGATAATGAAGCCTTATCTTCTCTAGAATTACACTCACACATCGAAAATTTAAGCAAAAGGTACTGCCTTGATAGGTAGAGGATTGAAATACTTTCCTACTCAGTGTAATTGGTGGCTTATTTAACTGTTGATTCCTTTCTTAATACATCAAAATGTTATTCATATGTGGCAAAATAAATATTATGAGCTCATCCTTTTCATATTTATTTTGGTAATTTTGATGCTCTTTTGACCTTCGTGAGAACAAATATCATTAATTTAAAAAAAAACTCTTTTCAACATAATCAGAAATGCCAAAACTTCTAATTTATTGGTTCCATAAACAGCAGTTGCATGGGAGAAGTAAGCAATGGCATAGACTTGAAGAAATTTAGTCTTATAAAAAGTCTGAAAGAATTCTAATTTCTCTCTAGGCATAAATCTTAAGGTTTTTCATTGTATAGGTGAATCTTAATACCAGGAAAATTCAGATCAAAAGTGGTTTTCCCCCCCCTCAAAATAACTTGACTAGAAAGAAATCTGAATGTAATAGAAACATGATTAAAAAATAGCAATTTAGGAGGCTGGCAATTGCAAGGATATGAAAAACACAGTGAGATATGTCAAGCACTACAATATAAATAAAAAATATGCAGTTTTTCAGATTACCTAAACTGTCCTACCATTTTTTTGATGCTCACCACAATGCTATTTAGTACTACAGTTTGGGGCATCCAAGTAACTATTTAAGCAGTATTTACCAAAAGTAGTTTCATAAAGAAGCAAGCCTTTGAGCCTTATAAAACACGGCTTTTGGAATTTGATGCAGTCTTTGGAGTGTTCCAGATTTAAAAATGTCTTTCTGCAAAAAAGCTAGATCTGTGGAAACAATATAAAGGAAAGCGTGGTCAGGATCCAAGGTCTTCTCAGAGAAGGGACCACAATGATACCACCTGACGGAATAATCCACAGGAAGAGAAAGAGGAAGGAAGGGGGTGCAGAGGGCTGCCATTTTCAGATTTGGCTGAAATGCATTAGTTGGCCTAAGGCCGGAGTCCACACATATGCCAAATCCTAAGGTATCTGCTGCCAATTTTTCCTTTCTCATCCCCACTGCCACTGGAATATGTGACATAAATGTGCCAATTAAACAAGATCCTTTCTTTGGTTTTCAGGATTCTTTATTAACCCTGTCATTTTTTTTTTTCTGATTGGAACTTACCATATGTAATTGAGCATGAGGTTTTGTCAGTGCTTTTTAATTTTTGTAAAGCACAGAAACTATTATCTTTACTTATAGAAACAATTTAAATAAGGAGAAAAACATAAATTGGGTCAGGAAACAGAAACACTATATCCAAAACCAGCTTCATCAACTTTAGAATTTATTTTATCTCAGGTGTATGGGGCATATGGGTGGCTCAGTTGGTTAAGCATCAGTGCTTGATTTCAGCCCAGATCATGATCTCATGGTTCATGAGCTTGACCCCCATGTCCACCTCTGCACTGACAGCTTAGAGCCTGCTTGGGATTCTCTCTCTCTCTCTCTCTCTCTCTCTCTAGCTCGCTCACTCTCTCTTTCAAAAATAAATAAACTTAAAAAAATGAAGCAGGGTCTACTTTAATCTATAAATTGAGTGGGCTGCTCAGCTAACTACTGTTAGTGTCTTCTGAAGGTCATAAGAGGAACAGAGTGCTAACCTGACTGTCTGACTATGGACCATGTCAGTGGTTTCTTCTTACCTCTCCAGATGAAATCCCAAGTCGCTTAGCATCCTACAAAAGACCTTTCATGATTTTGCCTCTTCCTGATCTCCAGATTCATTTCTCTATCTTCTCTCATGTGTTTTCAGCACTACCCTCAGAGTGGCCTGCAGTATCTCCAAAAGCACTAGCTCTTTCATACCCTGATGCCCTTGAACATGCCACTACCATTTCTTAGAAGGTCTATTCTCTGATTTTTTTACCCGAAAAATTTCTACTAATCCATAAAGACTCACATCAGGACTCAGCCTCATCACATATTCCACATCTGGATGAAATGCCTTTTTCCTGATCTCCCAACAACACATATATGCATTGCTTTCTTAATGCTTACCCAACCATACTTTATTAACTATTTCATTCATCTCTCTCCTCCTCTGGATTTTGGAAAAATCTGTGTCTCTCATCTCAGCATTCTTAGTACACATCAGACCATCAGGCACTTCAGAGATGCTCAAAAAAGGAATGCATTTCATAAGAGTTTTTCTACTATTTTGTGCAGGTCAGATATAATCTCTTGTGCCTAGCACCATTTTTATTCAGACAACGGTTAAGGCTCCTCACAGGATGTTATGTTATGGATCTTTTCTGATGCTGCCTCATAACATCTAATTGTTCGATTTGTCTGCCTAGTTATTGGCAGCCTGCTGGGTGTTAGGAGGCAAACTCACAGCTATTTTAAGAGCTACTTATTGAGTCAGCCCTGAAAGTTTTGTTTATCATTTTCTGTATTCTGCTTCCTTTTATATTCCTTGGGACCACTCAAAAGCATTTAAAGCCATCTTCCAATTTATTTTTCCAATGTATATTTCCAGCTGAGTTCGTTTTTATTACTTGGTAGTTCTTCTTGCAGAATTCTCAGACGGGCTTTGAGAAGAGTTCACATCACATTATTTCAGCTTCTTAGTTGTTTATACCATTACAGTGAGGAATGCAACAGGAGAGAGAAGAAAGTCAGATTCTCTTTGAGAGGTTAGAGAGTACTGCATAGCAATTAGAGTAAGCAGAAGAAAAGATGTAGAAGCAGAAACATCCAGGTAGATTCTTGATCTAATGTTTAAGGCCTCCTCCAAAGCTGCTGTTTAAGAGGAGAAAATCTGTTAGGAATTTATCCTGATATCAAGAATATGCCAAGTCATGTAATTAAGACCAGAAAGGTAGTTGATAACAGGAAAAGCAAGTAAAAGCAGTGACTCAAAGAAGGCATAGCAGCTGCCGTTTGAATGCTTCTGTTTGGGCTTAGAAGGGGAGAATCAAACTTCAAGTAAGATAAAGTGGCAGCTAGCATAGTGTTATTTCTGAGCCCCCAAAGTAGCTTTGCTCTTTGCTTTTCCATCACTATGGAGCTGTATTCCGTGTCAATGGGCAATATAAGAAACCTAGTCACATTAGGAAAGAGAGAAAATAAGTGTGTTCGTTATTAGAAGACTTCATAGAACACTTCCTTTGAGTTTGGAATCCCTAGGAAGGGATTTTCAAGTGGTCATGCAGGTCCTGTGAGGTAGCAGGGTGGGAGGCTGCTAGGCTGGCTTTCAGATTTCCACAGATTTGACTAATATGGAGACAATGGAGTTAAACCATTTGTTATTCTCATCACAACAGGTGACAAGAGTCCCATGCTTTCCTGGGTCCTTCTGGCCTCCCAAGTTCCATGGAGGAGATTCATGGAGGGCCCAGCTGTCTGTGTCACATCAGAGGAACCTCCCACCTTACAAGAGAACTGCTAGCAAACCCATTTATCTTCCCCTACAGAAAGGAACATTACTTATATTAACAAGAAATATAAGCAAACCTATCCAGGGAAGAGAGGGAACCGTTTCTACTTCACTCTCTTGGAATGCCTCCTCATTCAAACATTCTTAAATTGGTATTCTTAAATTCTTAAAATGCTTTTGTTCAGAAGAATGTATGAAAATATGAGAGACATAGGGAGAATTGTCTCCCAACAAGGATATAACATGTAGTGCTTCCCAAATTCACATAAATCACTAAAACTATCCTTCCTTCTTTTTAATCCTAAGCATTTTACCCAGTCCAATGCTCCTTAGAAAGCCCTTTGAAATACACTGGTGGAGGGATTGCACAAAGGGCTCAGAGTTAGATACCTTGGTTAAAAGGACAGCTTAAGACATTCTAGCTATATGATCTTGAGCAAGTTTCTTAAGTCATAAATAGCCTCAGTGTTCGAGGAAAATGACAAAAAAAAAAACCCTGAATGATTGTGACAAAGTTTATGGATGATATACCCAATAAAAAGTCGAATTAGCCAACAAGAATCGTTAGTTCCTCTGCTTCACTTCTTTTAAAAAAATCCTTTTTGTTTCTAAAGTACCTTCATTTTCTCAGGTTATGTATTTGTTCATGTTCAGAGAGTTCCTCAAACATTTTCCAAACAATCCAGTAAGACACAATATCCAATCTCTTTGAAGTCAGAAACTGAGTTGTGTGCCCTTTTTTCCTTCCTTTTTAATACAAATTTCACTCATTTTAATGATATGGACTTTTTTCTCTCTAGAACAAGACTAAAAATATAATTTTGGCAAATCATCCTATTATCATAGTTAAAAAACCAGATTTATTGGCACAGTCAGTACATCTTACTTAAATCAGGTTTCCCAGAAGCAGGGTCTAAGAAGGAGGGATGGGAGTATGTAGGACATGAGTGAACTCTGAAGATAACCAGTAAGGAAAGAGGCAACTGGAATACAGCCAGATTAGAAGCTCAAGGAAGACCTGTTTCAGCTGCTAACTAGTATCAGTCAGCCTCCTCCTACAGGGAACTATGGAACATAGTTGGCATCACAAACTTATCTCACCTCCAGCCTAAGGAGCTGGCCTTTGGCAAAATGGCATCAGTGGGATGCTGGCTGCAGGATACCTTTAGAGCAGAGTGGTCTCCCATCTACTTCCCTCCACACTAAGACAAGTCTTAGGGAAGGATGCACCTGCCCACCATCAGCAGCCCCACCTGGTAAAGAGAACCGGGCAGGACAGCAACAGAACCTTCTGCAGCGGGAGGCCAGTTAGAAAGACTTCAATAGCAGTAGAATTCATGTAAGAGATAGGATAGCTCAGAATAGGGTGATAATGTTGCAGATGGAGTGAAGTGGGTAGATGCAGGATTTAAAAAATAATGAACTCTAAAGATCTATCTATTGCTTCTCTGTTGGTGTTCTTTCTTTATCTCATTCCAAATATTGTGTCTCCTCTTGAAATTCTTCCATCTGCTTCAATTTCCATAAATCTCTTAGTTGCTAACTATTTTGCCTGCACTTTGACTTTGTGTTTTATTCTGACCCTCTGGTTGGCATTTCCCCAGGTGCTGTCTATTACACAGCCTTTAGAAATCTCATTTTGTGCTCTTGATCTCAACTTATTTCCCTGGCCTCTGACCTACTACTGCCTAAACACTTATAAATCTCCTGTGCTCTGATTTTTTGGTTCAGATTGCCTGCCTTGTCCCCACAACCTTCTAGTTGTGAAGTAGGATAGACAGAGCCACTTGCAGGCTAAGACCCAAATAACTTTGCAGAAAATCTTGCTCCAGACCATAGTGGCACTCAGAAATAGCAGGAAGAGAATCTACAGGTAAAACCAAAATGCTTTTTTTCTTCCTTTGTTTTCTTTTCTTCCTTCCTTTCTTCCTTTCTTCCTTCCCTTCCTTCCTTTTTAAGATTTAAGGATAGAAGTCTGGACCTATTTACTATAGAAAAAAAGAAATATAGTAAGTTTTACTACCTGTAGTATAAGAATATTTTATTTGTTTGTTTCTACTGTACTAACTTTTCTCTTATGAATGGTACCAATGCCATCAGGAATATATAAAACAGTCATTTTCCTGTTAAGTCAGGTCACAAACCTTTTGACCACAACCAAGTTGGCCAATTTACAAATATTTGATATAAATATAATATGGAAGGCATTAATTTTCTTGAAATTTTACCTTTCTGGGCTATTCCCTCTTTCTCTTAAATTTGATCAATACATGAAGTTACTATACTAAAACTTTGATTAAGTAGAACACTTGGAAAGTGGCCTTTCCGATAACTTCAAAATTAACCCAATTTGTCTCAATAGTCATGATGAAACTCCTTTGAAAATGCATTAGTCTATTTCTTGTCTTGCAAATGGAGGCTTTGAAAATAATTGACTTTTTTTTTATGACTGAAAATCTTACTAGACCACAAGGTTATCTGAACACCAATTGTCACTTAACTAGACTACAGATGTGAAAGGTTTAGGAGGTTGCTTTGAAAGTTTTTTGAAAAATTTTTTTACATTTCATGATGAAACTGTATTTTCCTATCCTTTATGTCATTTTTTGACAAGCCAAGTGCAGACAATGTACAGCTAATTGAAGTTCCTGCTATTTTCCAGTGTGATTAATCAAGGTTTTGCTGTGAAATAATTCATTTTTCATGCATAGAAGCATCTCTAATTTAGCCTTATTTTTTACAGGGTTAGAGGGAAAATCTGAGCCCATACATTTATTTGAAATACAATTAGAATAATGGAAACATCTTTATCTTCTTAGCATTAAAGACTGTAGAATGGACAATTAAAAGCTATCCCAGATTAATACTATTAAAATGTCATGAGTAATATAGGCCTGGCCATCTGATTTATCATTCATCATTACTATATAACTTACTCAGAAGCCATGTAATGAGGAGGGATGCTAAATTAACATAGCTATGAATTCTTAAATAGAGGAAGAAAAGAATCCTCAGATTAGACTGCTTCTCAGAATAAGGACTTCAACTGTCTAACATGTGATTCACTGGAATGGAAACCTGGGGATCCACTCAGCATATGCTATGTCTAAGGCAGCTTCAGAAGTGTGGATGGCCAGTCATAAAAGTTACAATATTAGGAAGGCACTGTTTGGTAGAAAGTGAATGGTGTTGAACTGGCTGCACACATTAAAATGGCAATTGCTTTAACTGGATTTTATTCAAGCAGAAGTTCTGGTAATCATTAGATATGTAGTTGTAGGAACTGGCAAAAGTCTGGACCTAAAATTAATCAATAAAAATGACTCCTCTGGAGGTGCCTGGATGGCTCAGTCACTTAAAGCATCTGACTCTTGTGTGTAGCTTAGGTCATGATCTCATGGTTTTGTAAGTTTGAGCCCCAAGTTGGGCTCTGCGCTGGCGACTCAGAGCTTGCTTGGGATTCCCTCTCACTCTCTCTCTGCCCCTCCCTCATTCTCACTGCTTCTGTCTCTTTCAAATGAATCAATATGCTTTAAAAAAAAAAACTCTTCTTAAAGTACACATGCAGAGAAATATTTGGAGTCAGGTCACTCTGAGAATCATGTTTGACACAGAAGAGGACTAGTCCAGGTGAATAGGTTTTATTCTGTAAGAACTCAGGGACTTTATGGAGAGGTCCCTGCAAAACCTAAATGGGTGTGTGACTTGAAAAGGATGTGGGGATGGTCAGCTGTTAACTTCAGCCTAAGTAATTCCAATGTTCTCACTTCACCATATAACCACACATCAGCAACACCTGGAAAAACTTGTAAGAGCAGAAGGCTGAGTTCCATCTCAAGATCTGCTGATCTGGGAGATCTACGGTATGTTGTGAAAAGTTGCATTTCTAACAAGTTCCAAGATGCCATTGGTCTGAGGGTCCCACTGTGAGAACTATCAAAGCCTATTACACATTAGGTCACTTAATAAGAATTTATTTGAAGAAAGCATTCTCAAGCTAAAAATAGGTTTCAAATGTTGGAAGTACTTACATAATTAAAGTCTTTCTGTCATATCTATTTTCCCTTTTTATACCCTTTTCCCTGAGGTCTCTGGCACCTTGCACCCCTCAGGCTGCCAAAGACATCCCAGTGTGCAAACTTTACTCATTCTTATTTACTTGTGTCCTCTCCTCTTTTCCTTCCCTCCCTCCTCCATGCATTCAAGACAATAGACGGCAGATCCCAAGTCTATGCATTGATAGGTGCTATGCATTCTACTATAACTAAGCCTTTGAGAATGTTACCATCTGATATATTAAGTTTTCACATGATGACCAGTGTGAGATCTACTGCAACCGATCTCTCCTCATACTGTTTTGCCAAGGAACAATTCATTTTTCCTAGGAGTATGAATAAATGTTTCACTTAAGAGATAATATTGGAACTTACTCTTAAATGATGAGTCAAATTTTACCAGTCAGGAAAAAAAAGTGGTGTTTCAAGCCAAAAAAAAAAAAAAATCATGAGACTATGATTAGAGATTTCTGAATGACAATTAGGGATGGAAAGAGAGTTGAAGAAAGAATAGGTTGAAGGAGACATTGTGTTCTTGCCATTTTGTCCTCCTGAGTTGACATTTTATGGAGACTGGTGATTTATAATTGTTCTTAAATTTGTTCCCAATCCCCAGTGTCATCCCCTGGCCCTACTCCATAGAAATGTGGATCTATTACCTGTGGTGGAGCTTAGACCCAAGGGTTTGACGGTGCTCCCGGGGTCTCTCTGGTCTGTAGGCAGAGCTGAGAAGCCCCGTGAAATCAGCTCTGCCTCTAACCTATCTCGAAGCACTCAAATAGGGTAACACATATATATTTTTTTCTATATTTATATGCATGTGTTTTCCCCCTCCAACTTTAACTATTGTCAACCAAGCAACCTTGGATCATGACCCTGACTCCTCAGAGTCTACAAAGTCCTTCTCAAGGATGAATTCCTCCTTAATTCTACAGATCCCCAAACAATGCTAGACATGTTCTTTTGCCTTTTCCTGAACCAACACACCTCTATATCTTGTAAGTAATACCTCTCTTACAGAACAATTCTTCCTCCTTCCAGATGTCTCTTTCTTTCATCCTTGCATCCTCAGAACCTATTTTAACTCCTGCCACATGGCAAACACTTAATAAATATCAACTTCACTTGATGTTAAAAGGAGGAAAAAAGGCAGACAAAAGATATAAAGGATACAGCTGGACAAAACAAAAGAAATGATCATGAATGCACGCTGTGACAACTCTCTGTTTGGCAAGTGTTCCTTTCAGAGTGTTGAATACCCTGAGCTCCCTTGCCTCTGCTCCCTGTGCCTCGCAGCTCCATCATCCCAGAACTGACACCGCCTCCCCCTGCAGCCTTGGCTCCAATGGGAGGAGAGAGAGGACCTTGAGATTCTATCTCAGTGGAGACTCCTCTTCTCTAGCACAGTTTTCTCCAATCCCAACATCTTGTTTGTTTTCTTCATTGCGCTTAATACAACCTATCATTTGTTTCCTTATTTACTATCTTTCTTCCATTAGACTGTAAATAACCAGAGGCCAAAAACCTAATCCATGTTAACCACAAATATTGTAACAATTTCCTAGTCCAGTGCTGGGTATCCAAAGGGGGGATTCAATAAATCTTTGTGGAATGAAGGATGAATGGGTAAATGAATGAATAAATGAGATTAAGAGAGAGACACACACAGAGAGAGAGAGAGAGAGAGAGAGAGAGAGAGAGAGAGAGAGAGAGAGAGAGAGAATAAATACCAAGACAGATGTTTCCCAGTTCGGCTACCTAAAATAATATTTCACCAATATATTTATTTAAACGACTTACCACATCATCAACAAAAACATCTCATTAATCCCATTAGATCATTAAAAAGATAAATCTGCATTAAATAATGTAATCCAAACTGAAATAGTCACACTGGGGGCGTCTCAGTCAGTTAAGTGTCCGGCTTCGGCTCAGGTCATGATCTCACGGTTTGTGGGTTCGAGCCCCATGACAGCTAGCTCAGAGCCTGGAGCCTGCTTCAGATTCTGTATCTCCCTCTCTCTCTGACCCTCCCTGCTCATGCTATCTCTGTCTCTCCAAAATAAATTTTAAAAAAACATTAAAAAAAGTTGAAATAGTCACGCTGATATTTTTATTGAGTTGTTACTGTATCCTCAATCTTTGTTTAAAAATAACTTATATAATTTATTAACATGAAATTTAACTGGTTCTTAAATACAGTTTGTCTGCAGGACTATTTATTTTGTATGCAAGTCAAACCCCAGTTTATATTTGAAAAATGTGTTTTCATTTGTTATTTTATTTCATAATCTCATGCAGGTGTTGTTCTTATCCACAGGATACTCACAGTCTGGTTAATTGTTGTTAATTGTTTCATAATCATTCCCGAGAAAAATCAATGATAGAAATGTCACCTCTACACATGGGAGCAGGCCACCATGGCCTCAAGCAGACTTTACTAACTCCGGCTGTAAATTACAATTATCTGGGGAACTTTTAAAACAAATACAGATGTCAGACTCCACTCTCTGAGATTTGAATTTTATTGATTTGGGGTGGAGTCAGGGGATTTCTACTATTTTTAATGCTCCCAGGTGATGTTAATATGCAGCAAGATTGAGAATCAATGATTTAAAGAAAGAAAAAGAACTATGCTCAAGCAGACAATGGACCACTTGCTCTCCAGACTTTGAGAGTTGTCCGAACATTCAAATCAATTGAAACATCACACATGAAAGGCAGAGACATTACTGCTATTTGTGCTCTGCATGCTGGCAACCTGTGCAGGCAATGGATTAAAAAAAACAAAAAACAAAAAAACTTGGGCTTGGGACCTGCTAAATCTGATGACTGGCTCAGAACTAGTTCTGGTTATGAGGAGAATGAATGGTCACCCCATCCAAGTCTGGCCACCTGTCTCACCGGCCCCTAGAAGCCTTGTGCTAAGCCTCCGCCCAAGCCTTTCTCCATCCCTACAACATCCCTGTCATGCCCGTCCCCCCTCCGGCTGTTAACTTGCCTTTCCTCTTGGAACCCATCAAAGCCATGATGCTCCAGTGGCTACAGGATAGTTCTGGCTCCCCTGCCCCATCTTATAGTCTGAATGACAACTTTTATAAAATTCTTGAAGTTTATTTTTTTGAGAGGGCAGGGGAGGGGCAGAAAGAGAGGGAGACAGAGAATCCCAAGCAGGTTCCATGCTATCAGAGCCTCCTATACATGACTCAAACTCAGGAACCTGGAGATCATGACCTGAGCTGAAACCAAGAGTCAGTCACTTAATTGACTGAGCCACCCAGCTGCCACCAGAACTATGTATGTGTGTATATATATATATATATATATATATATATATATATATATATATATATATTTAAATCTCAATTCAAGATTGATATATATATATATATCAATCTTGAATTTAAATATAGATTTAAATTTATATTATATAAATCATTGTATAGATCATATATATAAATCTTGAATTTAAATATATATATATATGTATTTAAATCTTGAATTGAGAAACTACTTAGGTACTAAGCATTACCATTAGGAACTTCATACTATTTCCTCTAGTCTTCATGCTAATCTCTTTCTAGACATCTAATATTTTGTCTTCTGCTACATTTTACATTGCCATATTCATGCCTTTTTCCTCAAGATTACGAGTTCTTCAAGGTCAAGTAAAATATGAAGTAGTTCATTGTATTAAGTCACAAGGCTAAGGAATGAAGAAAGATGGAAGAGGGGGAAAATTGCCATAGAGAGTCCCTCCTAGATATAAAGTGATATCTTACTTTATTTTTGCAATAATCTCTGGTGATTTATTATACTATCCCCATTATGTAGATGGTAAATTGAGGCTCAGAAAGATTAAGTAATTGGAATAAGAAAGCATAGAATTTAGTTACTGCAGGATAGGGAAAACATTAACCTGACATTTGAGATGAGAGTGGATTGGTAAACTTGACAGTTAGGCTTTTTTAGGGGGAAGAGGTGGGGAATCTAGTAATTAATCACCCACTTCTGTTTGCAGAAGTAGGACTTCCATTAGCTCATCATTCCTAGTCTCTTTCCATTCTCTCATAGAATATGCTTTCTTTGGGAGGGATAGCGATTCACCTGATTGATAGGAAGAACAGAGAGTCTGCTCACTTGTCTTGTTCCCTTCATTTTCTTCAGGAGGGAGCTTCTTGCGGAGAGCCTGCACTCGCCCTGCTGCTTCGCTCCATCAGTATTATAGGGGCAGGTCCTCCTCAAAATAGGTTGCTGGCAGGGTTATGAAGGGCTGCACTCATCTAATTCTGGGGCTCGGTCTCATGGAAGCCGTAGTTGACATAATACCTACGTCATATTCTCTACTATCAGCTTCATTAGCAAAGGTACCATTTCCATGTCCTTGTCTGTCTTCTCTTAATTGGTAGAAAAACAGAACAAGTGAAACAGGAGTGTTGTTTAATTAGACCCCTTAGAACAGTGGTTCTCATAGTCTGGGACCAGCAGCTTTCAGAGCACCTGGGAACTGTGCAGTAGAAATATGTGCTCTTGCCCTGTCCCAGACAAATAATCACACACCCTCCAAGTGCATGAGAAGCACCACAATGGACAGGGTCTTGGGTTGGGTCTCTTTTGACTCTGTCACAGTAGGCAACGGTGCTGTTCTTTTCCTCTTTTTTTTTTTTAATTTTTAAAAATGTTGTTTATTTTTGAAAGAGAGAAAGATGGAGAGCTAGCAAGCAAGGGGCAGAGAGAGAGCAAGACACAGAATCCAAAGCAGGATCAGTGTAGAGCCCAATATGGGGCTTGAACCCACGAATCATGAAATCATACCCTGAGCCGAAGTCCAGTAGCTTAACTGACTGAGCCCCCCAGGCATGCCCTGTGATGTTCTTTTCTACGCAGCTCCAGGCAGCAGAGTCTGGGTCTGAGATCAGGCGCGAGTTGGTTTAGGATGATTGCTGAGCAGGCACAGATGACACAGATTGACAAATGACTGTGGCTAGAGACATGCCATCTATTCGTTTTTCCTTCCATGCTTTAATCAGAATGGTTGCCGGATTTTATTGCATTTTGTTTCATCTTCTCTTTCTTCTCTGTTGCTTTAGCTCTTCAGTGTCTACCCAAAAGGCTGGGAGGCTTTCCCTTTCTATTTTATAGAGAGCTGAAGAGTAAGAAGATTATCTTTCCACTGTCATCCCTGAATAAATTGCCAGAAGAGGAGGGCGATGAGTGCTTGATCAGGGGAGGGGGCTGCCACCTGTCCTTCTGAGAAGTTACAGTTGAATTCAGCTGGGAGCCGCATAGGCAAGGCAGTGGTTCTCAAAGTGTGGACCCTAACCATCAGTATCATCTGGGCGCTTATTAGGAATGCAAATTCCTGGCCTTAGCCCACACTGCTGAACCACAAACTCGGGCAAAGGATCCAGGAGTCTGAATTTCAACAATCCTGTAATGCATAGTAATGTGTGAAAACTGTGACAGGGGCCTTGCGACTCATAGTGTGGCTTGGCACAATAGCAGAGGCATAACCTGGGAGCATGTTAGAAATTCAGATCTCAGGCCTCATGCCAGGCCTACTGACCTATTCACAATCTGCATTTTAACAACAAAAATCCCAAGTGATTGGTTAGCACATTAAAGTTTTAGAAGCACCGGTGAGTCAAGGATGCTAATGCCATATCAAGGAACAGGAGTGAACGGGATTTCAATGAGGTTTTTATCCCAAAATACAAACATTTAAGTTACTATCTAAGGAGTGAGGAAAGGCATGAGTAAGTGGAGAGAGGTAGCTGTGTGGAAATCTCCAAGTCTGAGGCACCTATTTCAGTCTGGTTGCTCTCATGATCTCATGCTCTCATTGGTTAATCCCCCTGTGTAATTTGCTTGGGCCTAGACAACTGTCAGGGACACTTAACTGTATCTCATTCCAGTACAGGAGCCTGCACTAGATCTGCATTAAATTCCCAACCAAGCTTCTTTTGGAATTCTTCTCACAGCAGAGCAGGTCCCCTCCCCCCGACTAGATGTCCACAGAAGGTCATTTCTCAACCCAAACAGGTAGCGGTCTGGGATCAATAAGGACCAAATCACCACTGAGCATTTAACAGGTGGCTGGAGTGTGAATAAGTAGTTGGAGAAATTGTAAAAAGGTCAGGTAGCAAGTACTAGCTTTGTAACTAGCAAAAGTGCCTGTGCAAATTTGGCATTTCACAGAACCTGCAGGCTGAGTTTGATTAGTTATTAAAATCATGGTCAGCCAGTGGGGAGAATCATGATAATTGGTACAGGTCATAGACAGTCAAAAGTGTCTCTCCCAGTGGGATGAAACCTATTAAAATTTGTTATTTAAATCTCTTTACCATTTCCACATTCCGCTCATATGCAAAATGACTTGTCCCACTCTTGGTCTCCAAGGAAGAATGCAAAGGCTTCCATTGTTCTTTGTTTGGTGCTAATTAACATTTTCAAGAGGATTGACTTAGATGCAGCTCTGTATACCCCCAAAGCAATCACTCCATTCAACTTCCAGATCATAGCTTTATCTCATTAAAGAATTAGCTTTTAATATTCAGAATGCTTAGATTATTTCAACTGGCGTTTCCAAACTTGTAATTACACATACATCATCCACAGCATTCTGTATGCCACCAGGGCTGAGGGGAGAACAGCTTTTGTGAGGGGGAAATCCCTTCCTTCTACTTTAAGTCCTGTGCTTTGGAATAATGCAACCTCAGTTCCTGAGAGCCAGCTAGACAACATGGACTGATTTGGTAGAATTTGGTAGAACCAGTATCTACCCCAATGGCTCTGAAACCCGGCAGATATTGGGATCACTTGGGGAGGTGTTAAAAATAGTGATCCTGCTCCTCCTTCCTGAACACTCATTTATATAGTCCTAAGTGGAGCCCAGTCACCATTTTATTTAAAAAGCTTCCAACGTTCTGGTGTCATTGCATAAATTACTTTCCTGTTCTCCACTCACTCTCCCACAAACTCTGCTTTCATCACATCTTTGTCATGGACTACTTGACTCTTGATCTTCCTAAGTGGTCCTAATTTTCTTACAAACTGTCCCGCTGCTCTACCCACTCCATTTTTTTTTCATATATTTGAAACAATTAGGTTGTTTTTTTTTTTACAAAAGCATATTTCATACAAAACATGAGAAATCATAAAGGAAGATTCTAAAACAAACAAAAAAATCAGCCCTACCACCCAAGGATAATTATGGAGACCATTTTTTATGTATGTGTGTCTCTACACATTTTCTTTACCAAAACTGGTTACACTAAATATGTTCTTTTGTACCTGAAATGTTTTCACTAGCACATTGTTTAGAGTGTCCATGACTAATGGCTCTTTTACCACAAGCATTTTTGAGTGATCAGGGATGTACCATCATTGTATACATCATAACTTAGGATACTAACTCGATTTTTGGAATTTCAATATTTTTTGTGTTTTCAATATTTTTGCTCGGAAAACCAGTGTTGGGATGAATCTTTTCATTTACTTATCAATGTTAACCTTATCCTTCTTTACTACTGATGGGCTGGTGGTCCTGAAGCACAGAGGACCTTGGTAAAAACAAATAGTCTATTCTTTCTGGAAGCTGAGTCTTTATAGAAGACATCGTTTGCACGTCCAGGTTTTCTGCTCAGACTGGAAAACTCTCATCGTCCTACGGGAGACTTTCGGATGCTCAAGGTCCCTGTTTCCCACAGGCAGTACTAAGTGACAAAGTGTCTGCAAGCACATTCTGTTCCTTCACAGCAGTGCTTCCCAAACCGTCTTGGTGCAGGGCCAGATTTTCGCTTGTTTCATTTTGTTTTACTTCCAATTTTTCATGGATATACACTTGCATAAAATAGTATAAAAATGAATTTCTAGAAAAATAAAATAAAAATGACATACAAAATACACGGCCCATTTTTTTATTACTAGATTCAAGAGTCATAAAATTTCTTTGACAAATTGCCATAAATATTTTAAGAGCTTACTCACAAACTGCACCCTCAATTTCGTAGCAGGCTAGTAACTGTTTACAGCTCCTCACTGATGGACCGTAATTTGAGTGGTACCAGTTTAGAGCAAGTTCTCAAGGAGATGCATTAGCTAAATGAAATAACCCGGTGTCTGAGCGGGGAGGAAAAGTTCCCCAGCAAAGTTGTCATACAAATGCAAAGTCAAAGTAATATCTTCGGCAAGAGTGAAATAACCAAAGTAAATTGTAGTAGTCAAGAACAATACTAGAAACACACCGGGCTCAGAAGTCCATGCACTACAGTTGGAATGATCCAGAGAAAAGAGCATTATTGCATGAGGATGACATGCAAACTCATGAAGAGTCCTTATTTTTCCAAAAATACGCTATTTCTTGACCTAGCAATGGTTTTACAGGTTTTTTCCCTCATAATCATTTATTAAAACATACTCATAAGCTTTATACTGTTCTATATACTGTATAATTATAAATGCTAGACATTTGCCTGTATGCTAATGTGTGCTACGGGCTATCTGTGACAAATGCTTCTCTATCAGCACAAGTGAATGCAACTAAGTGATGGAAAATGTACACTGTAGGTGACTTTGGTAACTTCACATTCAAAAAGTATGGTACTTGTGTCTCAGATTCCTTTTGATGGCCCTTAAATAAAAGATCTCATATTTACCAACTTTACAAAGAATAAACAACTGATGAAACAAAGCCAGACTAAAGACTTATTTTTACTAGTGAAGAACATAGTTTATTATTCTTAAAGGAAAGCTGTCAGGTAAGATGCATCCTAGAGGAATACTACTATAAGCGTGTGACTTACATTTAAATGCCTGAGACTGGGGATAACAAAGACAGTCTTACTGACTCTCCCTCCATCCCTGTGTTATATTTTAGTTGCTTGAAAGAAGGGATATTCCTTCACTTAACCTTTACTCTTAGATGGCCGAGCAAATTATTCAGAACTCTCTGGGATATATGCATATCGGCACCAGTCTGCTGTGATTAGCCTGGGAAGTTCCTTTTAGGTTTCAACTTGAGTTTCAGGGACAATGTGCCACTGGTGAGTGAAGCTTTGCTTTTCTGATTTTTACCCATTTTAGGCTTAAATGATGAAGGGGCATGAGGTAGCTGGAAAAGGATAATAGCACCTTGCCTCTTATGATACTCATTCCCGTGTTCATTTTCATCTTGTCCCTGGAAAATGCCTAGAGCACTTTGCTTTGACTCTTTGTGTAAAGCTTTAACGTTTACTTATTTTTGAGAGAGGAGGAGTATGAACAGGGGATGGGCAGAGATAGAGAGGGAGACACAGAATCCAAAGCAGACTCCAGGCTCTGAGCTGTCAGCACATAGTCCAATGTGAAGCTTGAACTTACTAACAGTGAGATCATGACCTGAACCGAAGTCAGATGCCTAACCTACTGAGTCCCCCAGGGGCCCCATGACTCCTTATGTAAAGTTTTACACCACATTATCTCCCTGGCTCCTCTGGAGTCTGCTCATCAAATACAAAGGAAGATAGATGCTCTGGATACTTTTTCTAGCATTATTCTCCAGCCCACCTTCCATAGCCCTCTGGAAGCCTTTCTCCTTTTCTCTCTAACCAGCCTTGGCTCTAAACACATCAAGTCCAGACACAAGAGGTCCTGTGGGCTTCTTTCTCCTGAGGAGAGATTGCTCATGCCTGAACTCTGTAGTTAGGGCAGGTCACTTACCCATTTGGGGCTTAGTTCCCTCATTTCTTTGACTGATTTTTTAAATTCCCTTTTAAAATTGCTAAAATGTATATTGATTTTTCTGCCTACAAGCAGAGGAAGGAGGGGGAAAAAAGACTGATAATGGGGTCAGAGCAAATGAGTGAGTGAATTAAATGCACTTGGCTCAGCAGAAAGAGAACCCAGTGGATGAAGCCAAAGAGGACTCTGCTCTTTGAACCACTGGGACATCTATTGAGCTATGTGTCACTGTAGTTATTTTTATTGGCATTTCATGAGACATTTGGGTAAAGGATCAGAACAAGAGAAAATAGGAAGAGGGAGAGGAAAAGAGGAAAAGAAATGGAGAGTGGGGATGAAAGGCAGTTGTCCAATTTTCTTTGGTCAACTTCCTGATGGTGGAAAACAAGGGTCAGGAATAAAAGATAAAATGAAGTTGTAACACAAGGTGACAAAAAGGTAGCCAAAGAACCGGCAGTAGGCACATCATCAAGGGCTCTCTTCTCTCCTGTTAGTCACCAATAGGAAGCCTACAGTGCTTATAAATCAAGGGTTGCAAGTGAAGTGCTTTGACAGTCCAATGGCTAACACGTTAATCTCCTTTTATTCACAATTTCACTTTCTGTGGCTTCACTCACGCCCATCAACCAGGATGTGGAAGCAGGTGATTCTTCAGGAAGTTGATAGTAGCCTAACCCCACATCATAGTGCCATGTCCTCAAGCTCCATGTCATCATGTAGGCATTTTACCATATCACTGAACCATGAGAAGAAGGGTGAGCATAGGACAGTATTATCGGAGAGTAAACTCAAAAGTTTAAAAGTAAACTTTATCCTAGATATATATAGAGAGGGACAAAACAGTATATACAGGGTTTAGTACTAGCTGTGGTTTTAGGCAGCCACAGGCATTTGTCTTGGAATGGATCCTCTGTAGGTCAATGGGGGGAAGGGGTCTACTGTATAAATAGATGAAGCTCATGCAGCCCGACATGAGAATGATAGGAATTGTGTGGACAGAAGAGCCTATTACCCACTTGAAGCGGCAGCCACCACTCAGCTCCAGAAGGCTCCTGAACTGGGAGGTCAGTGAACCCAGTGTTGCCAGCTCTTGTGATATTTCAAGAGAAACCACATATCAGGATTTGTGTTTAAAATGTCCTGATTTTCAAAACATTCTTTAATTGCTGTGTAAACTTGTGTTTGTCACTAATTCTAAGGGAAAAAAGTGAAGAGTCAAGAAATGGAAATTAAGTCTCATATTAATTCTCCTTTGGTATCATCAGTATTGCTTATATTATTTTCATGTTTTTGATATATGGACATTTTGCTCTTGGAGATTTAGAAATTCCTAATGGGCAATCACTGTGCCATTAATGTCTTTATGTTCTATATGTATTCATTCACCTACACAGACTAGAGTTCAGGTTTCATTAAAAAATTCCATGGAGCAGCTGGGTGGCTCAGTCGATTGAGCATCTAACTCTTGTTCAGTGCTGGTCATGGTCTCCTGGTTTGTGGGATTGAGCTCTACACTGAGCTGTGTGCTGATAGTGTAGAGCGTGCTTGGGATTTCCCCCCCCCCCCCCCCCCGCTCTCTCTCTGTCTCTGCCCCTGCCCTGCTTCTACACATTCTCACACACTCTCAAAATAAATAAAGAAACATTTTTTTTAAATCCCA
Source organism: Suricata suricatta (assembly GCF_006229205.1). NCBI lineage: Eukaryota > Metazoa > Chordata > Mammalia > Carnivora > Herpestidae > Suricata > Suricata suricatta. Next base: position 94,557,713 of record NC_043702.1, on the reverse strand, counting down.
TGATTTAATTAGAATAATCTGGAAGTGTCTTTCTTCTATTTTTCTCCCTCTAGTGGTACAAAAAAAATATGCTATTACATAGGTTTATGTGGCAGTCTTGTCATTAAAGTAGAAAATGATGATATGAAGCAAACTTATCCTCCAAGTGTTTCTTTTAAAGATACTGGTTCCCAAGCTCCTAATTACTATCTTTGACATTTCAGAAGCAATTTCCAATGCACTTCAAAAAGGAAGAGGAATGTGGTTCCATGAGCCAATTCAATTTCTGAAATTTATCTTAATATTATGATATTCCTGATGTAGAAACAGGCAACAGGCAGGATTTGGCCAGTAGGCCATATTTTGCCCACCTTCCCCTACAGGAAAAATCTTTTCTTAGCCTTCATTCTCTGAATAACTGCGTCCATTTCAAATTTATTTTTCAGCATAGACAGTTTCTTTTATTTAACATTTTCTTCTGTTTCTGCTTAGAACTGCCCCCTTCCTTATTATCATGTGCCAGTCTTAGGTCAGGTCATCGCTACCTCTGATACCTGCAAATCATTACTCTGTCCAATTATAAGTTCAAGCACAATTCACTTTTCACTGATTTTCTCTCTCATTTGATTGTTGAAAATAGCTTCCAAATTGTTTTTTTCTGTATCATACTATGTCTCCAGTACAGTCTATACATATATATAGAGAGAGAGAGACTTGAAGCTATAATCTTGTTGCTCCTTGTTCAGGTATCTTCTCTAACTCCCCGTTGGTCACAGAAGTAAGGTTCAGACTCCTCAGCTAGACGTGAGTACCATCAGAACTTTCCAGCTATGTGTATATCTCCTCACTGGTCTTATGTATCCTGGACTCAGCCAACCCAGAACCCTTTCACTGTTCTGTGCTCTGGTTGTGTCAGTCCTTCTATGGATCCCAAATCTGGATAACTCAGTATGCTTCAAGACCAGTTTAAATGCTGCCATCTTTAGGAAATGTCTGAGGTTCTTCTCAGTCAGAAGTATCCTTTCTTTCACCTATATTCTAGAACTTTGTGTCCTGAAACACTTACTACCTTCAGTCTTAAACCACATGAGGACAAGAACAAGAACACATCACCACAAAACAAGCAGCAATCCTACTCATAGAGGACATCATTATCGAAAGCTAGTATTTATTAAGAGCCTCTAATGGTACTATAAAACTTCATGTTTTACATATTTATAAGTATTCAAGCCTTTAATCCTTACAACCACATATGTTACAGTTGAGCAAACCAAGAAGGTGCTATCGTGTTTATTTTATGGATGAGGAAGCAGGCAGAGAGAGGTCACATGGCTACTTGGTTGTAGAGGATACCAAAGTCAACAGGGGAGCTTGGGGGCCTGAGCTCTTAGGTTCTTCACTGGATCACCTCTCAAAACATTTTCACAGGATATACATTTTACAGAATTTACAGAAAATATCTGTTTCTTTCTTCCTTCCTTCCTTCCTTCCTTTCTTTCTTTCTTTCTATATTTTTATATTTATTTATTATTGAGACAGAGAGAAACAGAGCATGAGTACGGGAGGGGCAGAGAGAGAGAGGGAGATACAGAATCCGAAGCAGGCTCCAGGCTCTGAGCTGTCAGCAAAGAGCCCAACGTGGGGCTGAACCCATGAACTGTGAGATCATGACCTGAGCAGAAGCCGGATGCTTAACCATCTGAGCCACCCAGGCGCCCCCTTGCTTCTTTTTATAAATAGTGATTGTAATAATTGTATCAATGCTTTAATGACATCTTGTTGGTCAGAATTATGATGTACAGTAAAACCCTGGGTTGCGAGTAACATATTCTGTGAGTGTTCTGCAAGACAAGCAGACATTTCTAATAAATTTCAACTTGGAAAATGAGTGATGTCTTGCAATATGAGTAGTACATGATGCTGAATGTCACACGGTCACAAGTGAGCCAATGGCTCCTTTCTTTCTACCTCTCTCTCTCTCCCTTTCTGTCTGCAGGACTGTGGCTGATCATCTCCCATGCTCAGATGCTTGGTCTCAGGCCAGGGTGTTTGGCAGAAATCAGTGATTTTTCAGAACATTGGAAGGTGCCCACAACTGGCACTCGTGTATTTTTTGTCACTTCAAAGCACCTATGGACAGTCCTTCGCATTTGCATACAAGAGTGAGCTTAGGAACGCTTTGCTTCATTCTAGGTCAGGCCGCCTGCAAATAGAGATCTTTTCCTCTGTTGTCTTATTGCCAGTTGCATTAGATACGGTGTATGACAAGAGTTTATTAATACTGCACTGTAGTCAACTTCCACTGGTGATAGTGAAAGTCGTCCTACACAATAACCCTCTTCTCTCTCGTCTCCCTCATTCCAGCTACAAAGGTAAGTGCAGGTTAATTTGTTTATTTTTCTGTATAGTTTGTATTTTATTATTTTGTATTATATTACAGTATTGTAATCATTTTTATATGAATATTTTTGGGTTGTGGAATGAATCATCTGAGTTTCCATTATTTCTTTTGGGGAAATATGCTTTGATATACAAGTGCTTTGGATTAAAAGCATGTTTCTGGAACAAAGTATGCTCATAAACCAAGGTTTTACTGTATTTGATATTGGATACATTTGTTCAGAAACAAAACCCCCAGGAATAGAATTTCTGTTGAAAACTACAATCTGTTCTACAGTGTTCTTCTTGATTGTTTCTAAAATAGTTATGTTTTTTCAAGCTTTAAAAACTCCATCTCACTCCATATATATATATATATACAGATCTGCTGATCCATAAATACAGATCTGCTGAGTGATATTGATATATATCACCTTGGAGAGTCAACACATTTGCTTGATTTGTACATCACTGGATTGGCTAAGTTTGATTCTAGATATTCCTTCTGTGTCCACAATAACTTTTTCTTGTGATGGTGACTAGATCTTTCTTTTACTTCTTTTCCCTTTTGTCTTGGGCCGTCGAGGCCTCAGAATCTCCCTTAATGCTTCAGTAGGTACAGAGAAGAGTCCAGAATGAATAGTGGGTAAGAACCAGATGCTAATGCGGAGTGTGTCTAAAATTTCTTAAAGCTGCTATCATAAAGGAACACAGACTGGTGGCTGAAAACAAGTTTATTCTCTCACAATTATGGTAGACAGATGTCTAAAATCAAGGTGTTGGCAAGGCCATGCTCTCTTCAGACCTCTAGAAGAGGATCATTCTTTGCTTCTTCCACTTCCTGGTGCCTCAGGTGTCCCTTGGTTTGTGGCAGCATCACGCCTATCTCTGCCTTCACATGACCATCTCCTCCCCAAGTGGGGGGGAGGCGGTGGTTAAACTCAACATATAACAAAGGGTCAGACTCCTTTTCTCCCTTTCTTCCTGCCCCCATCTATTAGCCTTTGTTACTGTCCAGAAATCACCTTGGACAGTAAGAATAATTATGGAAAATATTTAGGTTATCCTTATTCTTTCTGATAATGAGAGACTCTTCTATTGTGGTAGGATCAGGTAAAAAAAAAAAAGCTAACTGATGCCTGGAAAGTAGCTTCCGTTGGTACAGAAGAGTACAGGCTTTGTAATCTAGGAAAACTAGGTTCTTATCCAAATCCTTTATTTATAAGCTCAATAATTCTTGACTATTTAAAATTCAAGTTCTTTATAACCTAAAACTGCAGATAAAAGTATCTTATAGAATTATTGTAATGATAAAAATGCAATATATAAAGTGTCTGATATCTAAGTGTTCCTTAGAAAATTAATTTTTTTAATTTGGAATCCTGAACAAATTTCCCAAATTCAAATAATGCTAGATAATCAGATTCTATAGTGTCATTAAGTCTACAGTGCAGGTACAGTGTATGCTAAAGAAACCAGTCCATGAAGTGAATGGACACCACATTTAAACAACTGACCTAGTATGAAATTTTGGGAAACAACCTGATCACTCCTTTAATAAAAGTTCTAATTCATTTATGGCAAGACCTTTGCCAAAGTCTGTCTCTGCCTTCAACATCATGCTTTCAAGATATGTTGTATTTTCCTTAGCTTTATCATTTAGATTATTTGGTTGTTGGCATTCTATCATTTGATATGCGTTTCTACAGGCATTCTACTTCAGAAAGAAAAATTTATTAAAAGGAAGGGGATAACCCATAGAATCAGAGGAGCTGTTGAACAGCCTGATCATAGAAAAGATAGGAACATGGTATCTCGGAAAAGCCAGGCAGCAAGAAGAGATATACATGTAAACACTCATGATGAAGGACTAATCTGGTACCATATGAGTTGTATTTTTGAGAAGAGATGCTATGTTTGAACGAGCACTTCCCACCAATTGTCCTGAGAATGCAGAGTCCTTAGGTGGACTGCCTTGATAGGACTGGATGCACTGGAGAACTTTCCCAAAGGACAACTAAGTGTTGTTACTAGAGGAAATTAAATGAATGTCTAGCAGGTAAAACTGACATATGTCTACTGTGCTGTCATTTTAAGAAGAGATTTACCTTGACTTTCGATTGTTATTCATATGATTAATCAAATGCATCAACCCAATGAATGATCACTTGCCCTGTTCCTCAAAAAACATAGAAACAGGTGGACCAGGTAGTGAAAGGGACATTAGGAAAGAAAGACTCCTCCACCTGAATCTGTCGAAGAATTTCTCCTGTGAAAATTCCTTTATTTTGATTAGTGTTTATTTCCCTGACACGTAAAAAACCTGTTATAGTATGCCAACCCTTTGTCAGATGTTGATGAAGGATTAAATTACTTTAGTGTTTTCATCCTGCTGGCAAACTGATATGGCGAAATCTCATCCCAACAAACAGGGAAGCTAAACTGGAGATAGGTAGGAGGCAAGGCTGTGTTTCTAAGGACAGCACTCTGGGAGATCCCGGTCTTGTGTTAGGATAGGTGAGGGCTGCAGGGGTGGGCTCCGGGGCTTCCACAAGTCACCCAGAGCATCTCACAATAGGAGGAAGACTCAGAAGAGAAGAGGGAACAGAGGAGCGGAGAGCTTCCAGGACAAGTATCATAAGCAGTAATGAGTCTGTGCCCCCCATGTAGGTCACCGATGTGCAATTACCTGTCCTTCTCCTTTTCCACCCTAATCCAGCTTAAATGTTCCACCCTCCATTTCTATCATTTTTTTGTTTTACAGACAGGTAAACTGAGATAAAAAAAAAAGAAAGAAGAAAAGAAAGAAAGGAAAGAAAGAAAGAAAGAGAGAGAGAGAAAGAAAAGAAAGAAAGAAAACTCACCTATAAGTCCATACAGCTAAGCAGTAGTTGCACAGAAATTCTAGAGCAGAACGTCTAGCCCCAGAGTTCCCCTTCTGCCCTTGTGCTATACAGCCACGCTGTTTCGCAGTCTTCATTTTCTCCACTAGGGGTGAAACAGTTTGTCCCTTATTAAGATCTTTAAGCAGTCAGCTGAGAAGATATGTGTCCTGGGGAACGTACCATAGGAATGAGATGGGGGGAGGGACAGTGGGTAAAAGCTTCCTAACCTTCCTGTAATCATCCAGGCAGGCAGCGTGCTCATGCAGGAGAGACGTCTTTAGCTAAATTCGTGGTTTTAGTCCTTACTGTGTGCCAAGTACTGTGAGGGGTGCTTTTACATATTTTATCTTGTTCTATTCTCACAAAAGCTTTGTCAGGCAAGTCAGACAATCTGCATCACATAGCCAAGGAAACAGGCTAAAATGTCTTGCCCAAGGTCACTTAGCTAGTCCTTGACAGGGATGAGAACATAACCCACGTCACTTGATTCCCAGTGTCATGCTTTTTGCACTGCTCTGCGCTATCCTTTGGGACACCAGTAATTGCAAGTCACCATGTGACATTCTTGGATGCCAGCTTTGTGAAATAAGAACACACAGATCTCTGGATTTCCTGAGATGGGAATAAGGATGCCTCCTATTGATTCTATCGCTCGGCTGTTTCTCCTTGAAGTCTTACAGGTTTCCCTTTCCATCAAGCTTTCTTTACAAATAGGGCTTAGGAAAGGCTGGAGGGAAGTTTTATCTGTCAGACAGATTTCTCTCCTGCAGAAATGTTAGCCTTTTCACACACCACTGCATCCTGCCTTAAAAATGTGTAGTAAACTGAGAGATGTCTTCTGGGACCAGAATGATGGAGGAGACACCTTCAGTCAGACACAAGTTCAGGCCACAGCTCAACACCCTCTACTTAGCTCAGGTGAGGACGAAGTCTTAGTGAATTTTTCCTGCTTTATGGAGACTTGTCTGATTAAATTCCAATAAATTGAGTTAAATAAGTTGGTAATAACTAATATCTAGCATACTATAAGCACTTTTCCTAGTCACTGCTATAAGCAGGAAATAACAATACTCTTTTGTTTTACTTTTTTAAGGTTGTAATAATTCTTAAATAATAACTACTTCTTCTCTACTACACATCTATTGCTTTTGTGAATCAATGTAGATGGTGACAATTATGGACGTTACATTCACATAGGTTTCCATGTTCTTTGCACACGGTTACTGTGCATTTAGCAAAGAGCTCAGCAAACACTTTATTGATCCAAGGATTGACTCAGTAGATAGTTATCTACCCTAGGGTTATCTTTAAAAATAATCCTGAAAATTCTGGGAGAGTCTCTCATGGCCTGTTTCTAAACTGAGAAAAATCTAAGTGATCAGAAATACAGACATATTGCACTCATCTAAACATTTTAGTTTAGATGAGTGCAATATAGTTTAGTTAGTTTAGGCTTTAGTTTCTCAGTTTGTACCATGTAGCACATAACTAAAAACAATGGAAATTTGGATATATACATATATGTGATATATGTGTGTGTGTGTGTGTGTGTATTAGACAGAGAGTAAGTGGGAGAGGGGTAGAAAGAGAGGGAGATACAGAATCTGAAGCAGGCTCCAGGCCCTAAGCTGTAAGCACAGTGCCGGACACAGGGCTCAAACTCACAAACCGTGAGATCATGACCTGAGCCTGAAGTCTGACCCTTAAATGAATGAACCACCAAGGTGCCCCTGGATCATTTTTTTGCAAACAAATTAAGTCTCCAGTTCTGCGCAAGTAAAGTGAAGGAGAAAATAATCCTGACCCAAATTATCAGCACTGATTCTTCTCAGAAATTTTATTTTCTAAGGAATTAACTATAAAATTTTCTGATTCTAATGAATGTTGTCTTTCATGAAATCAAACATTCAACTTATTTTTCTAAATAGTATCCAATTATTTGGCATCATGAAAATATGTTCAACTAATTATTCAAATTTTTGCCTAGATGTTCTTTCATTTATCCTTTCATTCATCAGATGCTTACCAAGGAGCAAGAATAAGTTAGGAACCATGCTAGGCAGTGGGGCACAGGATAAATGTGACAAGTTTTGTACTTGAGGAATTTAGACATGTGGTTAGATTTATCATCATAGTATGTAATTGGGAGGAGGCATGAGCATGTTTGCAGTTTAGGAGGAGAAAACCAGTAGAGGGTGATGTGTGATATTGCCTAAAAAGGGGCAATTGAAAATGCAAAATCCCAGAGGAAATAGAAGAAGGTAGAATCCTGAGAGTACAGTAAGGAGGCTTGGACTGGACCTGAGATCGATCTTCCAACACAAGTAGAGAGAAAAATGTGAATAACAGAAAATCTAGAGAGGTTTGGAAAGGTGACAATCGTTGTGAGAATGAACCATGAGAAATTCCTCCTTTAAAGTTTCAAAGACCACTAGTAATTGCTAATTGGTCTAGTTAATGACTTTGTACCTATCTGAGAAAAAAAGTTAACAAAACTGTAATTTATGAACAAGACTTGTGTGTTCTTTTCTCACAAATTTGGGTTTTCATTTGGAAGTTACCAGGAAGCTTATGAAAGACCCAGGATCTTTCCTCCTTTGATGGTAATGCCTGGTTATAAGCAAAATCCTCTGTCACTCTCATGAAAAGCTGATTTGCTTGCACATCAAAAAGAATAAAATCTCATAAGCAGAGGGATGAAACCAATATGGATAATAATCAGTATGTTTATTATCTCTTAAAATAGAGAAAGAAAGGAGAATGGAAACTGTCTCAAAGAGTTTTACATTGGACTCCTGAAACTTCTGGACCCTTGGCTTATTTTAAGGAAACCAAAATAGGACAAACCTAGCAGGCAATATTTATGTCTGCCTTTTTGTAAGCACTGAAAACTCTCTGGTCTCGAAGCAGTGAAATGTTATAAAAACTGGGTGTCATTATTATAATAACTCTGTATTTTTCTGGGCCAGAAGTCACTTTCTTCTTTTTCTTTTGTTGTTGTTATTTTTTGGATAACAGGAGAAATAAATACAAGGTTGTGCTTTATATGGACAGAATTATGTCTCCCCAAACTTTTTGTATCAAAGCACCAGCCCCAATTCCTTAGAATGTGACTCTATATGGAGAAAGGGTCTTTAAAGAGATAGTTAAGTTAAAATGGGGCTCTTACAGTACAGCCTAATCCAATAGGACTGGTGTTTTTATGAGAATGAGATACCAGGGATAGGTGCGCACAGACAAAAGATCACATGAAGACACAGGAGAAGACCACCACCTGCTGACCAAGGAGAGGGGTCTCACAAGAAACCAGATCTGCCGCCACATTGATCTTGGTCTTCCAGTCTCAAGAATTGTAAGAACATAAGTTTCTGTAGTTGAAGCCACCCAGCCTGTTTGTTATGATAGGTGTAGCAAAGTAACACATAAGACCATGCCACAAAGATTAGTATTTCTAGTTGCTGCAAATAATAGCAAAAATTCAGAAGTACACTATCTTAAATCTTCTTAGACATTTTCCTGTGATAATTCTTTCTGCATCTGGGAAGCAATTGGCTTAACAAACCAATGTTACTAGAGGGTGGTACCACAAAGCCTTGTCCATTTTAACTCAAGAAATACTTTATATATTCTTCCTATGGAAGGAAATGGAAGCAACTGAATCTTTCTCTAGAATGCTTATGTTTGCTACTCTATAATAATTCTATTTGAAAACAGCCATAGCAAGCCTTTCTGGCCCTAAATGAGAAAATAAAAGTTGATGGTGGGTATAATCACTACCAACATCTAAAATATAGGAGGCACCTGGGTAATTTTGTGAGGTGAGCATCTGACTTTTGATCTTGGCTCAGGTCATGATCTCATGGTTTGTGAGACTGAGTCTGGCATCCAGCTCTGCTCTGAAAGCATGGAGCCTGCTTGGGATGCTCTCTCTCCCTCTCTCACTGCCCCCCTTGCCCTCATTCACACTCATTCACTCTGTCTCTCTTTTTCTCTCAAAATAACTAAACAAACTTTACATACATATATAAAGTTTCTCCTTTATAAAGTTTCTTCATTTCTGGAGAAAGGAATGATCAAGTCACATTTACAAGGCTCTAACATGAATGAACATTTTGTCTATCTGTCCCTCCTGAGGCTAGAAGTCTTATCAGTTCAGGCATTTAAAACAAAAGAACAAAACCTCTCTAGAAAAAGACTGAGAAACCAGGCCTGGAAATAGATGCTGTTATGTGATATTATTATGGATAGGAAATAAATAGGTCTTGTTTTTCATTGATTTCTGTCTCTTCATATTATGTTCTAAACATTTTGATAAAGAACCATTTAATCAATTTGGTCCTGGAAAAAAATAAGAACATCACCACCAGTCTTAGCCAAAGATCTCAGAACAAGAAGGAAATCTAATCAACTATTGACTGATGTTGAGGAAAGATGAAAGAGCACAGCATTGCAGAAGAATGTATAACGTTGGAGATGTCTGCTATAAAGAAAAAGAGATGGGGCCAGAAAAGTGAATAATCTGGGCAAAGATATACAGGGTGAAACTGAGGTTGGGAACAAAATTTGTAGCGACTCTGAGACAAACTTAAGACTTTCTACCATCTCTTTTGCTTCTCCCCACAACCTATTTTCATGCAGTTACCAAGATTACCATTTCTAGTGCCTTTCAAATGAGTGATCTCTGCTTTCTTCTGCCTCTTCCTAGTTCACATGGTCTTCTCCTGTAGTATGGAGGTAGTGGTATAATGGGTAAGAACACAGACTGAGTTTATATCCTGACTGTAACAGTTACTGGTTGTGTGACTTGAGCAAGTTATTTAAACTTCCTAACAGAAGTTTTTCTTATTTGTGCTTATTTTAACATATTTTTAATGTTAATTTGCTTTTGAAAGAGAGAAAGGAACAGAGCACGAGTAAGGGAGGGGCAGAGAGAGAGAGAGAGAGAGAGAGAGAGAGAGAGAGAGAGAGAAACACAGACTCTGAAGTAGGCTCCAGGCTCTGAGCTGTCAGCACAGAGCCCAACTCAGGGCTTGAACTCACCAACTGCAAGATCATGACCTGAGCAGAAGTCAGACACTTAACCAACTGAGCCACCCAGGTGCCCCTATGTTAACATATTAATGTGATATTAATAGAAACTACCTTATAGCATATTTCAAACATTAAATGGGATTTGTGTAACATAGTTGGCATATAATAAGAGTAAACTCTTAGCTGTCATTATAAACTATCATATAGGACTATACTGAAAAACAAATAAAACAATAAATTTTAAGGTATTCTTCCCTTTCCATCTATAGTATACCCTGTAGCCAGAAAGAGCCTTCTAAAGTACAAATTATACTAAGTCACTCTTTTGCTGAAAAACCTTTAACTGTTCACATCAAATTAACCTAAATAACAAAAACCTTAGCAACATCAATGAAATCCTTCTTGATGTGGCCCCAGCTTACATCTCTAAAATGATCTTCACTGGTTCTTCCTTCCTTTTGGTATTCTGCATTGCCATCTCCATTGACTTTGCCTAGACTTCTCCTTCTCTCTCTCTCTCTCTCTCTCCCATTTCCTTAGCTTGGACTCCTCTTAAATACCACTTCTTCAAGGAAGCCTTTCCTGACCCCAATAATAAGGCCAACTCTTCCTCTTATGAACCATTGCCCACTACTTCCCTTCTCATTGCATATCCTACACTAGGGAACATAGTGACTGTTAAACGGTCTGTTTTCTCAATTGGGATTTAAACTGAGAAGATCTGGAACTAAGCTCTCTTGCATTCAAAGGTTCTGGCACTGAGGGGCACTCAACCATGATAGCTGTCATCAGGAAGAGGAACAAACACTACAGAACTGTGACAAAAAGTATTTCTCAGGACCAAGTTCTTCTTGGAAATTTAATTGGAGTTAATTAAATCCCAATAAGTGATATTAACATACCTCCAACAAGAAAATGTCAACTGGGGCCCAGGGGGTGGGGAGTTTAGTACAGAATATGGACAGATCAGTCACAAAGGCAGAATAAAGTGGCCAAGACAATAATGCCACAATTTATGAACCTAAATTTTATTTGACAAGTCTATCCTCATAGCAGAGATGGATGCATTAGGATATTAAAATCCCCCTCTAACTTCTTGTGATATAATATGTTCATTGAAGCACATTTCTAATTTATATTTGACTCTCCATTTAGATTCACCAGGAAGACTACATGTGCATCAGTCAGCTAGAAAAACTCTCTGGCTAGCTCTTTTCTTCTGCTGCTCATAGCAAATTGAAAAAAAAAATGGTATGATAAGTAATATTGATCTGAGTCTCTCTTGGACTTGGTTAAAAGGAGACCATCTCGGGGCACCTGGGTGGTTGAGCTGGTTAAGCATCTGACTCTTGATTTCAGCTCAGGTTGTGAGATGGAGCCAACAGTGGGACTCTGCACTGACAGCAAGAAGCCTGCTTGGGATTCTCTTTTTCTCCATCTCTCTGTGCCCCTCCCATGCTCATGCTCTCTCTCAACAATAAATAAACATTAAAAAAAAAAAGGACCATCTCCAAATTAAAAAGTGCTGGGAGCCACTTCTGAAGTAAGGTAGGTTTGCAAGGCCTCCCGCCATCAGATGCTGACCGGCGTCCACACCCACTCAACCTCACTCAATTTCTGCTTGAGCACCGACCCCAAGGTGCTTGACTGACTGATATCAGGAGTGACTTGCCTTCTTATACTAAAAATATGTGAATTGTACCTTGTGAAAAAACTCGTTATAGGAGTTTATTCTTTTGTGATTATAGGAGTAAATGTTACATTTCCTGAGAAAACCTGTTTTTCTTCCCCTTGAGAAAACAGGCTATTGACCTCTGCTCACAAAAGAACTTTTTCCTTTGTTAATGCTAAAAAACATCCCCTTGTATTTGAATACTAAAGATCCCTTCCTTCCTCATGTGATAAACATCTAGTCACCTATTGATAAAATTATGCATGAGTCTTCCACCAATCTATGTTCTGGGAAATTTTTACATACCAAAGAATTTGTTATAAAAAATCGTTGTCAAAGGCAATTGCCACTACTGTTTTGTACCCCATACATTTTTTCAATAAATAAAGCTGACTCTTGGGTCAGGGCAGAGATGCCTGCCTGGTGAGCAGAAAGAAGCCCAGGCTCTCTCACTCCTTGTCACCAGCACCGTCCATCCTTTAGGGAGCCCTGGACCTGCTGGAACTGGACTCTGGCAAAAAAGAAAGAAAGGAGAGGAAAGGAAAGGAAAAAGACAATAAAGAGGCATCCGGCTGGGTCAGTACAACATGTGATTCATGATCTTGAGATAGTGAGTTTGAGCCCCACGCTGGTACAGAGATTACTTTAAAAAAATTTAGGGGCCCCTCGGCTCAATCGTTTAAGCGTTTCAGCTCAGGTCATGATCTTATGGTCTGTGAGTTCGAGCCCTGCATCAGGCTTTCTGCTGTCAGCACAGAACCCACTTCAAATCCTTTGCTCCCCTCTCTCTTTGCCCTTTCCCCACTGGCTCTCTCAATCTCAAAATAAATAAACTTTAAAAACTATTAAATAAAAATAAATGAAAAATGAAGAGATCATCTCTGAAGGACTGAACTAGTCTGGATGCCATGCCAAAATTAATGTCATGGATCCACCAAATTAAGATGCAACTTTGGAAATATGTGGCCACACCAAAGATTGCCCTTTCTTGAGGTCCTTGTAGAGTGGTCAGTGTTTGTCTGTGGTCTTGCTCTCTGTGGTTGTGTTATTTTATTTAATGGGACAACAGTTCCATTACCTACCATCTACTGTAAAACCATACAATTAATTGATAAAACAGAAATTTTTCTGGATGAGTCTTTAGTCAATGCCTATTCAAGTGGCAAAATTATTTCTTCCAAGAGTCTATGCTTTTTTGGTGTGATTGACTTTTCACATCCAGCTTTTTTTTTTTCCCCTGTTTGAACAGTTAGGTTGCATTATATTTTTATTATGCCTCTATTCTACCTGAGAACAATTAAACATCATTTTCAGAGCTTTCTTTCTCATTGTATGAGTTGTGAACATTTCTTATAGAGAAAATTACTTTAAAAGAAAGCTGTGCTATTGGCAAGTAGGCAGAAATTCAAATGATGTTGGTGAAAAAGAAGCTGCTTTCTTCCTCCTTTCCTCACTGATTGTTCTGGTCCATTTTTAAGGGATTGCTTTCTTTCATGTTACCCTTCTTGGTCCACACTTGCTATTCAAACTCATTTATAACTTTGAGTTATAAAGAAGACCACAGAAGTGGCAAATCTTCCTACAGCCTATTATTTGAGACTGTGCCCCACATTTTGAAATATGGTTAAAAGTTGTCTCAATGTCTATATGTTTGGTTCTCAAAGATGAGCAGGTACCACCATCACCTGGAAAACTTGGAATACCCAGATTTCTAGACCCTGCCTCTAGAAATTCTGACCGGTAGGTCTCAGATCAGGCTAGAACTAGCATTTCTTAAACATTTCCAGGTGGCTCTGAGGCTGTAGTTCTGGAGACTGACCACAATTTGAGCTGAAAGAAATTTGGTCAAAGGCCAGAAACAGTGCTAAGTCAGTCTCCCTCTTAGTTCTCGTAAGTTTCTGGGTTCACTGCATCCTGGAGGTGAAAGCCATACATTATTGGGTTAGTGTGCGCAACCCACAAAGATGCTCGGAAGTTTATGGGATGCATTTTACCAAGAATCATTTCATTTTTAGTGATAAAGTTCTAGCTGTGGTTCGTAATCTACAAAATGGCTTATTCTCTCTGCAGATTTCCTTGGAGCCCTCATCTGGGTCTATTCAGTAAGCAGTACTGCCACCTTCTGATTTTCAATTGAAAATGTACATACTTAAAAGTTTTTCTTTTCGTTGAATGTGTTATATACCCAGCAAGTATTTATTTTAACATCTTTTCTTCATGAATTTGTTTTCTCCCTTGGGTCTCTTATTTTCAATGCTGCTTATTGTTTCCTGTTAGCACATTTCTATACAAAGTTCTTGTGGTATAATCACAGCCCCTCAGTCATTTATCAACTCTGGCCCAGTGAAACCTTCCTCCCTTTGTGGGTCTGGAGTCATGTGCCAAAAAATATACCAAATATTGCTAGGTTTCTTTTGAGTGGGTTGGTTTTCAAAGACTATTTCTAAAGAGGCTTCAAACCCTAGGGCAGAGTCCTTTTGTAAAACTCATTCAAAGAATAACTTTGTCCACCTTACAAAGATTTTTCCTCAACACACTCTCCATCCCCATATCTGATATTTTATAGAACCCAAAAAATATTGAATGAAAAGATGTCAGTGTATTTTCCTTCAGATGGAAAAAGACTATTAGAACTTGTTGGAGGCAGAGAGAACTTAATCTAATCAAATCCTGTGATTTTTTTTTTTTTTTGCTTTATAGAGAAAGGTCAAAAGCTGGCTCAAGGTTATGTGTATTTAGTGGCAGAGCTGAGACTCTTTCTAAACACAATCTACTTCTCTAGGCAGGTCTGGTTCACACTAGTGCAAATACCATCTCTGGACCATTTCTGTGTCAAAGGAATGCAATGCTACAAATGACCAAACCTGGTTCATGTTCCCACACTTGTGATTGAGGGTCAAGGTTTCTGACCTGACCTGGGAAAGTGGTGCCTTTGAAAAAACCTAGACTTAGAATAAAGTCACTCTCCTAGATTCATGTAACTAGGAAAAGACAAAGTTGGAGCTCACACGAGGTTCTGACTCCAGAGCTCTGGAATGTTCAGTCCTCCCTTGCCCTGAATCAAGAGCATAGGTAGGGCATAAAAAGATGATCTTGAAGGGAAAGTGATGATTTTCTGCATTTTCTCCTCACAACTCCTCTGACATAATGAGGGTGCCATGATCCTTCTCCCGGCCTACCCTCTACTCAGTCACCCTTCTGCCTGAGTGAGTCTAAAGAAAGATTGTCCAGTGCTAAGACTGTTCCATACTGTGTTCTCAGACTTTAGAAAAATGGAAAAGCATCAAAGGTGAAGACTCAGGATGAAAGCCTGATTCTTATTTGTACAGTTTCCATTTCTCTATTTGTACAAACTAGTTCTTGATCATGGGCAAATTTAGCCTAATGCCTCAGTTTTAGCATCTGTCATTGGATATTAGTCCTGCTTCAGGATAATATGAGAATTAAGTGAATGTTGACCACAGTGATAGACAGATAGAAGACACTCAGTAAAGAGTGACCCTCAGTATGACTGGGTGGCTCAGTTGGTTAAGCATCAACATTGGGTCAGGTCATGATCTCATGGTCTGTGAGTATGAGCCCTGTGTTGGGCTCTGTGCTGACAGCTCAGAGCCTGGAGCCTCCTTCGCATTCTGTGTCTCCCTCTCTCTCTACCCTTCTCCCACTCATACTCTGGCTCTCTCTCTCTCAAAATATGAATAAATACTAATTTTTTTAAAAGAATGACTCTCAGTACAATAATATTTATTGTTAGCATTACACCTGAAAAAAAAGTGTTCACAGAGACTGACAGATCCTATCTTCCCTACTTAAAATTACCTCTGTCCCCTACTTGTTGGAGTCCTTTTCTACACAAACCTCGAATAATTTGGACTAACAAAGCTGACTGAATTTGTGTAGCCATCAGGGAATAACATGTTGGTTTTCCTAGGAGTGAATATTTGAAATAATCCACTAAGGAAAAATAACTAAAAATGCCCTGTGTCCATTTGCAAGGCCACAGTGGCCAATGGTTTGAGGGTTTGGGCACCATGTTGACACAGGGTCCCAGGCTGCCATTTAATATATCCCAGAGCTTGTTTTATTTTTATCCTTTAAAAACAACCTGCTGGATCATACATGACATCCAATCCAGCCTTATTAACTAGAAACTAAATGAGCATTCGAGAAATTTAATTGAAAGCGATACCCAGAATGCTAATAAGCCTCTAGTCAGAAGGGAGATTGATGTTCTCCGCAGCAAACCCAGCCTGGAGGAAGAGTCTCTGAAGATCTTGTCACGAGAGGCAGACTATGCTTCTATTTGTTGCCGCAGCCTTCCTCCAGGCTCACTTCCACCAGTCTCCCAGCCATCTACCTGCTCCCCAAATTCTCACTTAATTGGTCTTCCTCAGAGAGGCCTCTGCCTACTGGCTTCATACCACATCAAACAGCAGGCCAACAGTGTACTGTTGCTGGTAAAAATGAAAAAAAAAGTTCCTCTGAGTGAGACTGTTAGGTAAATAAAAAGGTTGATGCCAGGAAAATGAAGGCTCAAACATTTAAATCCCTTCCTTCTCCATGCAGAAAACCTAGAAAACCAGGTATGTCTTCTCTAAGAAATAACATCTTTCTGGAAACACACATGAAGATAGACTGTGTGATTCAAACCCTAAGTGTGTATGTTAAAAGAAAGGTTTCCATTTCCAGTGTTTAATAATATTAGAGAATCCTAATCACACTTTAGCCTTTAGGCACATCTTTTCATTAAACATTTCCAGAAATCAAGAATATTCTTGATTTTTTCTTTCTCCTTCACAATTCAAAACACAACTGACCTGTTTAAATCTTGAAAAGTGTCCAGCTGAAGGGTACCTGGGTGGCTCAGTAGGTTAAGCTTCCAACTTCGGCTTAGGTCATGATCTCATGGTTCATGAGTTTGAGTCCCACAGTGGGCTCTGTACTGAGCCTGCTTCAGATTCTGTGTCTCCCCCTCTCTCTACCCCTCCTCTACTCACACTCTTTCTCTTTCTCTCTCAAAAATAAACACACATTTAAAAAATCAAAGAAGGTGTCCAGTTGAGGCTAATGAATTGTTATTGACATACGCAGTGTTTATAGAAATATAAATGTAAATATAAATATATATGTATATATTCAGTACATTCACTTTATATTTTTATAGTTGAAAGAGAAAAAAAATCAAAGCAAAAAAGAAAGCAAAGTAAAATTTTCCAATAGTTACAAAAACAAATATTTCAGCACAAACAAAAATGGACATAATGATGAAACAGAAGTACTGATTGGAAGGCCATGCTATTAAGTCTAGTTTGAAATGTTATTCCCCAGTGTCTTTTGGAAACTTGCATTTAGCCAACAAAAGAGGCACTGAAAGTGTCATCCTCTAACAGATAAAAGTGTGAATTGTGTGAAAAGTTGAGGTGGTAAGTATTTCAAAGCACAAATGTTCCCCATAGCTGCTTGCCTTCAGTCTGAACATTGATTGAAGGAATCACAGACTCATCTGAGACACTTGGCTGACTACTTTAGCTTTTCTCAAATGAATTGCAAGACTTTTGCTGAAACCACTTCTGTTCAATTACACACTGAACCTCTTACAAGATAAAACGAGGCTTTCATTCTTATTTGTCATTTTAGTTTAGGAGAGTCAAGGAAGTGTACTATAGAGGTTATGAGCACATACTCTGGGGAATGACTGATCTTGATCAAATTTGTTCTCTAATACTAACTAACCAGGCAAACAAATCTTGGAAATAGTTTCCTCTTCCTTAAAGAGAGGATAATAATTTCTATGTCAGAAGACTATTTTAATGGATAAAGGAATATCCATAAAAAGCATCTAGAGCAGTGAATCTGGCGTATAGTAATGCTCAATAAATGTTAGCTGCCTTTATCATCCCCACCATCAGATGGAATACTTGCGATACCAGGAAGAGGAGTAAGACTTTCTTCTATAGGACATGTAGAGCAACTGAAGGAGCAGGTGCATCATCAGATGTAGCCTTTGAATTGTGGAAACTGTGTGGAAGGTGATGTAAGAGGGGCACAGGCATGGAGGCAGGAAGATCAACTCGGAGACTGCTCTACAGCTCCTGCTTTACACCAAGGTTTGTTCAGGGTTGACCCAGTGAATCAGAGTACTAGCTAAGCTTGCCAGAGGTAAGGTTTCACAACTGGGTGATAGAGAAGAGCAAGTAAAGAAGAGCCAGAGAAGAGAAAGAAAGCCAAAGAAGTCAAAGAAAGTACTCTCAAAACTGTGCTTTCAAATACTGGCAAAAACAAGAGGAAAGAGTCTATTCAAATCTTCCTGCTGAAAAATATAAAAACTTGCACATAGCCAAATCAAAAATTAAAATTGATGTCAGTCCAAATGCTTAATTCAGAAATAGCAAGATCTCTTTGGGAGGCTGACAGCTTTGACAGCAACATCTTTTGTTTATAAGAATGTATTGGTAAGGCCCTTGTTACTTTTCAAAGCATCTTCACAGTAAATCTGCATAAGTAGGGCAGGCATTGAGGAAGAATTACAGAATGAATGTATACCCTGGAAGAGTCATTGGAGACAATCTAATCCAACTTCTTCTACCATATGCATGAGGATGTTGGAGCGCAGGGAAAAGCAGAGATTTCTTCACCTAGGCATTGAGAATTAGCATAGTCAGGATGGGACAGCTTATGCCATGTAACATATAAACTCCAATATCACAGTGGCTTAGCCTTAAAATTTTTTTTAGTATAAAATCTGTTATAATTTGGACAGCTCACCAGAGCAGTGCTTTTCTAAGACATGACTTTATAGACGTTTGCAGTTTCCATCTTGTGAGCTCATCATCTCAATATTTGCCCTTTGAGAATCACTGTACCAGGTAAAGAGACCTGACGGGCTGCCAGGCTACTCATGGACTCTGCTTAGAAATGACATGTGTAGGTTCTGGTCATAGTCTGTTGCCAGAACTAGTAACAAGGGTCTGGAAAATGCAGAGTTTCATGTGTCCAGAAAGTAGAGGAAAATCAGATACGGGTGGGCATTGGTATCTCTACCATAGGAGTGTTCCAAAACTCAGGTGGCCTCATTCTAATAGTATATGACTTCTGGGAACTATCCTTCCCTGCAATAAATACTGGAAATTGGAGAAGGCTAATTGGGAATTTAAGAAAACTCTAATGTTATCTTAACTCTAAATAAATTTTTTCCATTGATTTGAGGGAAATAACTTGTTTTATTTAACCTCAATTCTTCCAAATATAATTGACCACCTTAAAAAAGAATTATTGAGTTTCTAGGGGATGCCATTTTTATTTGCCCTTTTAATGCTTGCAATGAGCTATTGAGATTGCTATTACTAGCCCCAGTGTAGATGAGAACAATTTGGTTGCAAATTACAGAAAATTAATAGATTACCTCAAGTTAAAAAAAAATAAAAACTAAAAGGAGAAATTATATTGAAGAGACCCAAGGCTAATGGAGACTCAAGTGGGAAAAGTCATAGGGAAACCAAACTCCTGACAAACTGCTATCGGGCATCATTCAGAATTTGCTGCTGCACACTCAAGAGTTGCCCAGTCTTCTGCAAGCAACTTTCAGCTTCTCTAAAGCAGTCTGCCTTATTCTGTTTATCTCTCTACATGCCTGGACTCCATCCTCTACCATTGCCCATCTTTTTCTGCTTCTAGTTTCTGAAGGCTTTATCATTTTTGCTTGTATATACCTCAAAATCATTCAGCAGTAGTGTCTGCGTCTTGTCACCCTAAATTGTGGTCAGCTCTCTCACTACTAACTGGCCTTGTCTCTTAACATCCTAGTTGCAAACTTCAAAATACTATATGGGTGGATTATTCTAATGAACCAAGCCTTGTAAGTTCTAGGTCATCAGCCGCTTATGGATCAGCTGCTCTTGGATCTGGCACCCAACTATGCACAAAACTATGGACCTGTGTCCTGGTTAAAGAAATTGGAGAAGCAACCAACACTCTGACTCAAGGACAGGCAAGCTACCTACATAAAGTGGAGTGAGCAGGCACAGAGTAATTGATATGCCTAATCTTGTGCAAGGTCACTGCTATGGTATAAATGTTTATGTTTTCCCCTCCTCCCACCAAATTCATATGTTAAAATCCTAACTCCCCGCCCCCCCTTGAAATGATGGATAGAGTAATTAGGGTCTTTAGGAGGTGAGTAGGTCATGAGCACAGAGCTCAGAGCTCGCATGAATAGAATTTGTGGCCTTATAAAAGAGATTCCAGAGAGCTCTCTAGCCCCTTCCATTCTTGACACCACGAGAAGTCTCGGAAGGAGAACAGAGCCCTAACTAACCTAACAAAGCATATGCCTTGATCATGGACTCCCAGCCTCCAGAACTGTTAACAATAAATTTCTGTTGTTTATAAGCCACCCACTCTGGTATTTTGTTACAGTAGACCAAATGGGCTGACTCACGATGCTACTAAATGTCAATATGACGTTTAAATGCAAAATTGCCTGACACCTCAGAATCAAATTGAATGACGAAAGCTGAAGATCGTACATATGTTGGAACTTAGTCTCTACTCTGGTCACCTCTTACCTGAGATCCTCAGCCCTTAGCTAGTTTCAGGTCTAGCTACACAGACACCTCACAAAAAGTAAAGTGTTTTGCCAAGTTTTAATAAAGTATTTTAGTGCATGTTTAGAGATATTCCTGGTTGGCTCAAGCAAACATCAAAAGTCTGAGTGACTAGATAAAAGTAATAAATGAACAGTTCTCAGACTGGAACGTTGAATTTGGTCTCTTATTGAATCTGCCCAAGTGGGAGCACTACTTGAGTTCAGTGAAGAACTAATTTTATATCCTTATTTAAAAATTTGTGAATGTGTGTCACTAACAATTCTGATGATTAAACTTTGTCACAAAATCCTAAGTGGCAATACACAAAACACTTAACTTCTCTGTACCTCAGTTTCCACAACACTAAAATAAGAGGAGCTATATTAAATTACCTCCTAGTGTCCTTACAGCTATGAAATTCTATGAGTAGCTCACCTTACAAATTTAACATGCAAATGTCTGCATTTGCTGATTACAACCTGAGGCAAGATCATTTTCCTCAATGTTCATTTTAAATAGCATCCAAAAATCCTTGAATAGATTTTCTTTTTCACTGAACTGCAGCCCTGTCCAGTAGAACTTTCTGTGGAGATAGGTAGGGTCTATATCTGCTTAAAACAATGGCCTCTGGTCACATATGACTGATGAGCAGTTCAAATTCAGCTCATACAAGAGAAAAACTGAATTTTTACTTTTACTTAAATTAAAAAATGTAGACAGCCACATGTGGCTAGTGGCTACCATATTGGACAGTGTAGGACGGGAGGAGTATATAATGTGGATGACAAAAGGGAAATCGAGAGGTAATGATACCATTTTGATGTATAGATTAATATTTGAAAACTGCTTGGCTTTCCAATTTCACAAGGAATTTTAGACTCCTTTTTTTTTAGATTTCAGGTAACAATCTATTCTGTGATGATGGAGACCTTTCAGAAGCAGGGAAAGGGATGGATGATTTCTCAAGCTCTAACTCTCTTTGTCAGAAGAGTGACTAATTCAGCTAGATAAATATCAATACTTTTTTGAAAAAAAAATAGCAATGGCCTGTTATAATATGTCTCATCAGAGATTTAAGGTATTTACATAAGGTTCTTTGCAAAAGACAGGAGCAGGACAAAAAAGTAGATATAAAAGTGTTTCGCAATTTACTGGATTTGAAATTTGGAGCCCTGAATTTCCAGGTTCATCTTTACCATCAGTGACTATTTTCTTTCATTTTTATTCTTTTTAGAGCAAGATGGGGAGAGGCAGAGAGAGAGGGAATGAAAGAATCTTAAGCAGGTTCCATGCTCAACACACAGCCCACCAAGGAGCTCAATCTCAAGACCCTGAGATCATGACCTGAGCTGAAATCAAGTGTCACTTAGCCAACTGAGGCACTCAAGTGCCCCAATGACTATTTCCTTAATGCTAAATTACCATTTAATGTAAAATTCACCATCAATTTAAAAACAGCTTTGGGGGAAGAGAGGTAATAATGGTAGAGGAAAGACATGGGGTTTTTCAACTAACTGGCTGAAGCATTCATTAAAGAGACTACCATTTAAATTTCAGCAGCAACATTTAAGAGTCTAAAATGTCTCCACAGGTACAATCAAATAAACCTAAATGATTTTGTCATTTGTGGATCTGTAAAGCATCATAAGGGAAAGCTAGTTTTTTATTCTCCAAACTTAGAATCTTAACTTCTTCAACCTCTTCAGAAGTGATGGTACAATTGAGCAATAACAAATTTCCTTCTTTATTTCCTATTTGCTGGAATTACTTTTGTTTTTCTCTGATGAAATTATGTATTTCTGAAAAATTAAGTTTAAAAGCTCTTCTGGAATACCAGCAAGATGCTTTTGACAGATGTTCTATGCCTAAGTGATACTCTTTTATGACACATGGATCAATCACAAAAAGTCTTTGAGATTTCTCAGATTTACGCTGAAGGATCAAATACTTTCTACTGCCTTTGAGGGCTTCTCACCGCACGCAACATGTTTACTTCATATGCAATAGCTTCTCATTGCAAATGGTCTCCTATGCACATTTTTAAAGAAATCTTAGTGGTAAGTTAAAAATATAAAAATAAGTGAAGACGTAATTGTTTGTGGTGCTACCAGGAAAATTAACAGTGGGGATGATTATTGGATGGGCTTCCAGGCGTGGTTGATTCATAGAGACCGAGGCAGTCCTGAAAGTCACAAATCACTTCTTTGTTTCTCAGCTGGAAAGTGGTCTGTTGTCTTATGTTTGAATCTGTACGTCTTATATTTGAATAAATATGGTAGTCATTACTTTAGGCAAGTCTCTTAATTAATGGAGTCATCCATAAAATGGGACAAATGAGGCCAATTACCACTCTTTCCCAAAGAGTAGATCTTTATACTTCTAAAATACCATGATTTTTAGAGACCTCATGAATTGTCCACTTCAACGATAAACTAGTTTAGGACATAATCAAGATGACAATTTTATTTTTATACAGTAAGGCACTGCTTAACCAGAATGCTCAAGAAGAGGGATCTCCCAGTTAGCTGAAATTACTACATAACTGAGATGTGGTCCATATTTCTCCCTGCTTATGTATGTAAGGCCTACTTCCTATTAACAGTTTGGTGTAAGGATAAGCTAAGTCGTACAGGAAAGACAACATAGGATTTCATGATCATTATTTTGGGATTTTGATACGGAAGACTAAGAAAGAAATGATCTAGTGTGTTAGGAGTCCATATCCCTAGGTCCACATCTTCGTGTTGACTGTACTTATTATTTATACCAAAGAGCACCAAACTTTGTTCAACAAGTGACACATAACTAAAACATTGGCTCTTATGTCAAGCACACTTTGATGTAGAATTCCATGCAAGCTAGTTGTAACTCCAGTTTCTTTTCTTAAACATTTTGCGGATCAATTGAGTGATAGGAGCAAATTTTCAGTTAGAGCCTTAAGTGCTTTTATTTAAAAAAGAAAAAGATAATCATTTTCACTAGGAATTTTGTTATTATTAGCACACTGTTTTTGATGTGTCTCCAGTCCAGTGTGAAAATCAGACATCTACACCATTTATTTAGCAACCCTGTAACATGTTATTTTCTGTATTTATCATGTCTAGGATCATACTATAAAATGGAAGATTCTCTTAAATTCATAGTATGTACTGAGTACTTAGTGATATATGTGGACATTTAGTAATATATTAATAATCATCTGTCAATATACCAGCTTTATAGACATGTATATTCTTTTTATGTATATATGTACATATACACGTGTATCCATATATACACACAGGTATATATGCCAGCCTGTGTGTTCATGTGTGAGTTTGTGTGTTTAATGTTTTGGTATTGCAGTAATTACTGAATTAATAATTCTGATGAGTTGCATTCTGATTAACAATAACCTAGCTCTACCAATCAGCTTTAATTCTGATTTTTAACATTCATTTTTTTGTACTATGAGTTTTAATATAAAGCTTATGGTATGTAGGTTCTAACATTTTTCAGATTACTCATAGTTAAAGGTCTTAAGAATGATGTTGGCAGAATAAAATATTTGTCTTTCATGAGATATTAAAAATTATTTCAAAGAAATATGGAAGAGAGTATCTTAAACATATCAATATTAAATATTTTTGCACTTTCAACCAAGGAGGATGATCCTTTCATGTTCTAACCTCTTCATTGAATAAAGCATTAATTTTCCTCCCACAGACAAGTAGGCCATTAAGAGATTACACAACATTCAAAAGAAAGTTGGGAAAGATTACTTATTATCAATACAAATTGAATTACTGAGAATTTTCCACTAGTGGACATTTTCTTCTCAATTGTTACCATTATTTTGGTGCTTAATTACTTCTTACCTTCAAGTGGGATCAGTGTCTCTTACAATCCTTTTTACAGAGCCTATTTTTGGCTCACAGATAGCAGAAAAAATTATAGTCCTATATATGTTTTTTCTTTTCTGCTATCAAATCTCTACATAGTCCTCAAACACTCAGGTAGAGGCTAGAAGATGTAATATAATACTAATATATTCATACTTTTTTTAATTGAAAGGCTGTGTTACAAATGACTTTTATCTGTCCAGGGAGACTTATTTCCATTATGGAATAAGGTCAATATTTTTTTCTCTTTTTTATTCTTAGTTTTTATTAAAAAATTTTTTTAATGTCTTTTTTATTTTTGAGAGAGAGAGAGAAAGCATGAGCAGGGGTGGGTCAGAGAGAGAGGGAGACACAGAATGTGAAGATGGGCTCCAGGCTCTGAGCGAACTGTCAGCACAGAGTCCGGGGATCGAACTCACGAACTGTGAATCTTGACCTGAGCCAAAGTCAAATGTTTAACCAGCTGAGCCACCCAGGCGCCCCTTAGTTGTTATCTTTTTATTTGTGCCTTTCTTAGTTCTTACTTCCTAATTATTGCTGATGACACATGGAGGGTGGAAAAGCTTAATATTTCAGAACCCTCAGAATTCATTATGCTTTATTAGTTTAGTATATAACAACAAATAGAGGCTTACTCAGATTGCATGAACTAATAGAAATAATATTGTCTCCAAATAATGGAGATTTACCATAATCTAAGTCTCATAGCAACCCAAAGATAACCTTCAAAATATCCTAAGAAAACCAAACCCAGAAGAGGCTTGTGTTTCATAGAACCAAGAACAGGATTCGGAAAATTACAAGGCCTCTGGGTACCCAGAAAGCTCATCGCTTCATTCCTAAGTCTATAGTTTTGGTTTCTCTTCGGTGCTCAACCATCAAATGCTTGAATGAGTCTAGTCTTCTCTCTGCCAACTTTGGGTTTCATGAAGTTAAAGACCCATCTCTGGTATCATCAGCTCTGACTAGGGGATCAGGGCTACATGATCCAGAACTTGATTATCTATTTCCTAGGTATAAGTAATAATTTAATAAAGTATAGAATTGTGAAGTGTTACTTTGAAATTAATTTCTGTATTTTAGGAATTAGATTATTTTCCCCCCAAAATTTTGGCTACCACTATACTGCTGAGGATACTACTATATGAGGAATGCTTGCCATATCCATAGATTTTAGGAGATTTTAGGAAATTCCTGGGAATGCTCCACATCACCATCTCTCCCCAACACACACACACACACACACACACACACACACACACACACACACACCACAGAGTCAGAAACACATGAAACTTACAGTTTTAACTTTAGCATGTTGCCTTACTATTTTTCTCTTTGAAGATGATGGGCACTCAACAAATATCTATTGACTAAAGGAATGATAGTTTGAATGGTTTTATTTTGGATCATGCAACTTCAGAAGAGGGGTAGCATGCTGTCTTAAATAATTCATATTGTTCAGTCCAGTGCTAAATATAACCTGAAAATTAATAAAGTTCCTGATGACTAAGGTGGGGAAACTATATAGATGTTTCTAAGTTCAAATACAGCATGAGGTGAATTAGCATTGACTTCACTGTGGTCTGTCTGGGAGACAATTTGTCTATACATATCAGCAGACTTAAAATAATTTAACCCTTCAACCTACCTATTCTACTTATAAGAATTCATCTTATAAATAATCTGGGAATCAGAAATCCAACAACATTTTATTATAAAATGTTTATAAAAAGATGAAAACATTCATCTGGTTAAATAAGTATCTAGTTAAATGTTATTGTGCTATAGATATAAAGATATACTATGCAGATAGTGAAACTTTTTAAATAAAAAACCCATAAAACTTTTAATGACATGTTTAATTTAAAAAATCTGAATTAAGATACAGTTAGAAGCTATTTAGAAATGTGTACGTGGGTGTGCATGGGTGGCTCAGTCAGTTAAGCATCCACTTCAGCTCTGGTCATGATCTCATGGTTCATGAGTTTGAGCCCTGCATGGGGTTCTGCGCTGCCACAGCAGAGCCCGCTTTGAATCCTCTATCTCCCTCTCTCTCTGCTCCTCCCCTGTTAGTTCTCTCTCCTCCCCTGTTAGTTCTCTCTCTCTCTGTCAAAAATAAAGAAACATTAAAAATAATTACCAAAAAAAAGAAATGTGTATGTGTGTGTGTATATAAAAAGACAGAGAGAAGTTTAAAAAAATAGATAAAACATATTAATAATGGATATTTCTAGTGGGTAGGATTATGGTTGACATATATCTTCCTCATGGTTTTCTAAATTTCTCAAAACTTCTCTAATAAATATATAATGCTTTTATTATTGATAAATGAGAGAAAAAAGTATAATTTTATCTTTTATAAATAGTATAATACTAATACCCTATTATGAAAAAAAGATGTTAAGTGTTTTAAATGTTAACTTATAGGTTCATGTGCCCTTGAGACCACACCATGTAACAGGAAAGAAAGACCACATACTTTGGAGTGGAATTTTCCTGGAAACAAGTCCTTACTCTGTCTCATTCCTCACATGTGACTTGGGAAGACCACCTGAGTTTACTCACTTTAAAATGGGGATACAACATTAGCTTTGTAGAACTTCTATGAGTCATAAAAAGAGCTAGTAAATATGTTAGACCACCGTGTAAAACTAGGATGCAGTAACCATTCAGTAAATATAGATGACAATGATGATTATGATTTGATTTTGTTTTTCATGACTCAATGGAAAATTGTATCTTTTCAAAGAAAACATTTTGGGACCTTTGAAAGAAGCATAATGAGGAACCTAAGAGTTGTGGGGAACTTAAAAATTAGACCTAGGCAAACCGAAACTTAACCTGCTCTGCTTGTTCTGCTTCTGTACATACGCTTGGGGCGCTGTGTGTAGGGTGGGGTCAGCCATGTGGCTCCACATTGGGGCGGGGAGTACTGGATGTTCAAACTGTGGCGGGATCCAATCGGGGAATGCAGAATGTCTGGACTTAGATCTTGGCCAATGTAAGTGCTGTGACCATGGAACGCCCCTGACTTGTTTGGGCCAGCCTATAAAGACGACGTGAGCCGCCAGCACCGGCTCTCTCTCTCTCTCCGCTATACCAGCTGGGAGGGAGCAGAGGTCCGGGTTCGAACCTGAAATAAACGGTCTTTGCTGTTTGGCTTTGACTCTGGACTCTGGTGGTTTATTTTTTTGGGGGGTCTCCCGAGTTCTGGGCATTTCAATATATGGAGTGAAAAACTCCAAATCAGATAAAGAAAGCATAGCATGATAATTAAATTGTAACTTCATGCTAGCTTGATTTTCTAAGCTCCAGGTGCTTTTATTTAAAATATAAATAAAGAGCAAAAACATTTTTACTCTTCTCAGATTTGTCCACTCACCCTATGAGAGAGATCTCAAAAGATTATAAAAACATGGGCAATTTTAAAGTACAAGCAAAGGGTCAGGTTGGTTCTTCTATTAATAAATACCACAAGGTACTTACTATGTGCCAGGCACTCACAAATCTAAGCACTTTGCAAACAAGCCTTCATTTTACCCTTACAACATTCTTATGCTAGATTCTAGCAACATCTTCACTTTAGAGGTGAGGAATCTGATACACAGATGTGCTCAGTAAGTTCCCCAAGGTCACACAATGGATAAAGGGCAACCTAAAAGCAACCCTAGGAGTATGAATCTTGAATCCATGCTTTCCAACTCCCAGGTCTCCTGAATCAATATTTCTGTGCATTCTTCTTGTATCTTGATTTGAAGATTCCCCCTAAAACTTCCACTGGATTTTTATGGAATTCTTTGCTAGTTAGCCGAGCTGGGGTTTATATATCATACTCACTACAATCTGAGCTCCCTAGATGCAGGCCTATTTCCTGTTTCCAGCACAAAGTACAGTGTCTGGAAGAGAGGATTCTCAAATATTGATGAGTAAATGGACAAATGGATTGATAATAATCCAAACGTGTTTTCCCTCTTTTAATCTTTTTTTAAAGCCTGCTTTCTTTGGAAGTATATGAGGTCCAGCAAGATGAATTTAAAGCACAAATAACAGTGTATAGTCCTTTTTTCCTCTATATGCCTTGGAGGGCCTTGTGCCTTCCTGATTTGAAAAGAAAGTGAAATCCATATCCCCCATGTGTGGGCTCCACCTTAGCTGGGAGCACTTTCTTTACCTTCTAGAACAGTCCTTGTATACATCTCTACTACCTAATGAATTCCTTATTTACACTATTCCTTTTTTTTTTTTTTTTTTTTTTTTTTTTTGGTCCAATAGCTAAAGTCTCTTTATTAGTTAGAGTTTTGTTTGGGAAAGGGTGGGCCTCAGAGACTGGGATGAAATCTGAAGCAGGGAAGTGGGCAGGCAGGCCAGCAATGAGGCCATCAAGGTACCTGGGAGTGACTCATGAATAGAGCAGAATGTATAAATCTGTCAAATTCTTGTGTTGTACACCTGAAACTAATGTAACCTTGTATATCAAATATACATAAAAATTAAAAATAATAAAAGAAAGGGAAAAAAAGCTGAGTTGTATAGCTGGAGGGGCTGGAGTTGGCCTGGGTTGTTGATAAGATGGCTTGAAGTGTGTTATGGGAAAGAGTCTAGGTGAGGCATGTTCCAGTACACTGATTATTTCTTATCTATGCTTTAATTCTTTATAGCATCTAGACAGTACTTGGCACAAGTAGGTGCTCCAGAAATAGTTTATCTCTAAAGGCAAAAGGCCAAAATGGTCTTCAAAAGAACAAGAAATATATCCTATCCCAGAAGCTGGCCAACTTTTTTGTAAAGGGACACTTTGGCTTTGCAGGCCACACTGCCTCTGTAGTAACTAAACTTTGCCTTTTAACCTGAAAGCAGCCATAGACAAAAAGCAAATGAATGAGTGCAGTTAAGTGCTAAGGAAACTTTATTTACAAAAACAGGATGTGGGCTAGATTTGGCCCAAAGACCATAGTGGTTTGTTAAGTCCTATTCTTTACCAAGACCCACACTGCAGTTTTCTCTTTGCATTCTTCCTACATACCAAAAGGTAGAATTAGTCAGGTGAGAGAATGAATTTATCTATGAAACCTTCCCCATTACTAGAAAACCTCAAGAGAATGTGTCCTCCTGAAAATAGGTCAAATGTTTCATTTGCATATGCAAAGACAATACTAGGGTTTATTTTCTATATTTTTCCCTGCATGAAATCTTTCCCTAATCTCAATTTTCCCTTAAAACTCTTCATCTTTCCAAACCTTTAAAAGATAATAAATAAAAAATCCCTATTAAAGATAATGTGGTTTCAGGGATCTCTCTGCAAAGAGGAAATGAGGGAAAAAATTCTTATTAGGACCTATAGCCATCATATAGATTGATCTGTGATTTCCCAATTATAAATTTGGATTTTGCTTTATCAATCAACTCCATCTCTCTTCTTATAATATTCTTCTTAGGATATTGAAAACAAAATTAGTTCTTGGCAATTTCTTAAACCAAAAAGGAAAAAGTGTCCATATAGAAAAATAATCTTGGCTGGAAATAAAATTAAAGGCAGATGCAAAGCACCATGAAACTACATGGTAAAGTATATTTCAATAATGATTACCTCTGTACTTCTAATTTAAACAGTATATTGATTGGCGTGCAGCCAGAGGAATAGAAACTTGTATTTAAATTAGGAAATGCAAGGCAGGAGATTGTGTACATATATAATTAAGAAATTGACAAGCTAAAGAGGAAAGAGGCCATGTTACTGGAACCCACAGGAATCAGGATGGTCCTGATGCAAGAGTAGATCACCGAGAGGCAGCTAAGGCTTCGAGAAGAGAAATTGCCCCGGTTGGTTTCTCCCTTCCCTATCTCCCACCAATGCCTCCTCTTGGTTGACTCCATTGTAAAGAAGCTAACAGAACAACCTGGGAAACAGTCCTAAGGGTCAGCTCCTTGTGATGAGGGACAGAGCAGAGAAGGAGGAAAAAATGAACCTAAGGATAACATGTCTGAAACAGTACAGAAGGTGAGAGGGTAACTATGAAGAAACACATGGACATTGACTATAAACTCCATGAGGCTTGAGAAACCACATGCTCTCTGGACCTGATCTCTGGACCTGAGGGTTCCCCTCAGTAAAGATTTAGTGACTAAATGAGTCTAGAGAGGACTGCTGCTAAGGATTCTCACCCAACAAGGCATTAATTTCAAATCTCCCTCTTCCATTTTCTTGCCTTTCCTTCCTCCCTCCATTTTTTCACAACTACACAGCTATTCAGCTGAGCTATACTGTAATTAAACTAAAGATACTGGTCATCTGGGGCACTGTCTCCTTGAAGAGTGAGTGCCCAGTTTTCTGCCTTTATAGTGTCCTTTAGTAAGTGTCAGTGGTGGGGCTAGAGCAGGAGCACTGTAAGTGGACACAGGGAATTATCACATGCACGGTCTCTGGATCCACTGCTCTGGCCTTTGCTCTGCTTGACTGATGTTGGGCAACAGAAGAGTGCCTTAAGCTGGGCACTCAATTTCTGACCTACTCTGGGCCACTGACCGATGGTTCTGTCTTCCAGCTACTGAAAGGACTCACAGGGTTCTCATGATCCATTTTTTACCAGAGAGCTTCTCAAGCAGAACTATTGGATTCCCAAGCAGTGCAGTAGTTCTGTTAAACAAGCAGACCCCAAACTCTATAAACTGTATTCTCTTTGCAGTGAAACAGATTTGAGTTCACACTCCCAAAATATGTACATTTAAAGAACTATTATCTCAAGATACATCACAGACCCAAGATGAAGGTCACAACTAACAACTGTGTATATACTGTCATAATATAAAGAATGCCTGCCTACAAATTTAGAATTGTGTTAGCTAACTGCTTTTCAGATCTGATTATATTTCCCTGACTTTACATCATCTCTGGGTGTTAAGAGTCCATGCTAAGAGGAGAAGTACCAGGTCTTCCTATTTATTCTACATACTCATGAATTAATACTATCTTCAAGTAGTAATATTTCAAGGCACTTGTTCATTTGGTCAGGGTCATCTTAGTTAAAAGTAGAAAATATTAACAACTCTACTTAATGGGGCCCATGTATACAACAATTGGTTACAGTACATGGAAAGCAAACAGATGGATGAAGGCATGATTGTCAGCCCTCATCAGTGTAGAACCCCCTTCCCTACTCAAGATGCCACCTCCATGACATGGGCATACTCATGTGACCAGCAGACCCAGTGAGGGTCATGGGGTTAATGTATATACTCAGTGTGAGAAAATCTTTATTCCTTTCTTATTTCCTTAAACAGAATTATAAATAGTACTTTAAAGCTCTTTTTTTTTTTTTTTTTTTTTTACTTCTCCCCACTTGGGAGACCACTGCTTTAAACCATTCCTCTCCTTGCACAGTGTCATGATGTGCTCAGAATCTCTGCTTGTCTACCATCTGAACCTTAACCAATGGTGATTTCCTCTAAGCAGTCTATAGTGAGTTGAACAGTAGACAGAAAAAGATATATCCAAGCACTAACTCCCATTACATCTGTGAGTGTCACCTGACTGGGAAATAGGGCCTTTGTAGTTCTAAATAGGTTAAAGAGCTTGAAATGACATTATCCGGGATTGAGAGTGGGTCCCAAATACAACAATAGGTGTCCTAAAAAGAGACAGAAAAGGAGAAGACCAGGAACCCAGAGCTGAATGCCACATGAACATTAAGGCAGAGATTGGAGTGATGTGTCTACAAACCAAAGAATGCAGAGGGCTGCCAATAACTACCAGAAGCTAGAAGAGAGGCATGGAATTGATTTACCTTCAGAATCTCCAGAAGGAACCGACCCTGCCAACACCTCAATTTTAGAATTCTGGCATGTGGAACTGTGAGAGAACAAGCCATCGAGTATTTTAAGCCATCGAGTTTGTGGTAATTAGTTACAGCAGCCTTAGGAACTCATTCAGGATCCTATTATCTCTTTACAAGTTAGTCCCTTGGAGGACACACCCTTGAGTACACACATTCCATCCAAGAGGTATGTATATTTCCAAACCAAGTTGTGAACAGTGTCCGGATTTTTTCTTACACAACTCTAGGCTTCATCGATATGGCCAGGCAGCCCTTTCAGTGATCTACGATTTTCACCGACAGCTAAAATGATAGGAACCTTATAAGGCTAGTGTGCACAAAGTTTAAAATATAACCTGTGTGTCAATGTGCACCAGTCTATAAATTGACCCAACAGAGATGCTCTCTCCTTTCTCTCTGCATTGGATATTCATGTCTAGCCTTGGAACTAATTCAGACATTTTGCTACCATGGGAGAAGGCAGACTAAGGATAAAGCTGACACAAGGAGCTAAAAAGATAACGTAGAAATAGAGCTGGCACCCTGATCAAACCATACTTGAAGAATGAAACTTTCAGTCTTTTCAATAAGTAGACCATAAGAATCTCTATTATTTAAGTCTG
Source organism: Suricata suricatta (assembly GCF_006229205.1). NCBI lineage: Eukaryota > Metazoa > Chordata > Mammalia > Carnivora > Herpestidae > Suricata > Suricata suricatta. Next base: position 94,524,864 of record NC_043702.1, on the reverse strand, counting down.
TTTGTATGGGATATTTTATCACTTGCCACTAAAAATATCCTAGCTAGCATACCCTTTTATCTCTCTCATCCTCTCTTGTTGCTTTCTTTTGTCTTTTGTTTCCACTTATAAATTCAGCAGTTACCAAGTCATTGTTGGATTGTAGACCTTTGTGTTTCCTGAATTTTTTTAAGTGTGTTATTCCCAAAGTTTGCCAGAATTTTCTTAATATAAACATAACAAAATATATTTCTGTTTTCCATTTTCTTTTGCCAAATGATAGACTTTTTGATGATAAAGGGAAGTAAAGTAAAAAGACAGAACTGAATTATGAATTGTTTATAGAAAAGACAGAACATAATTCTTCTATATTTATTGTGCTACTTTCTTCTTAGGAAGTTGTAATGAGATTCAGAACCTCCTCCTCCAACATGATGAATTTAACATATGTTTATAGTACAATCAACATAACAAAGCTATTTATAAAGTATTGGGAAGAAAGATTAGGCTAGGATTTAAATACTACCATTCTGCTGACAAACTCCCAGGCCTCTGGCTGGGTCTATGAAAGGATCTAGTTCAACTTATCTTTTGATTTTTTGTCATTTTCTACTTGCAATTAGATCATAACCCCTCATATTGGTGTGTTTGAATTGTCTTGGCAAAATACCACATACTGGGTGGTTAAAACACCAGAAATGTATTATCTCACAATTCTGGAGAATGGAAGTCCAAGATCAAAGTGCTGGCAGGATTTGTTCCTGCTGAGACCTCCCTCCTTGGCTTGCAGATGGCCACCTTCTCTCTGTCTTCCTATGGCCTTTTCTCTTAGTATGTATATTCCTTCCTGCTGTCTCTGCTTCTTCTTCCAAGGGCACCAGTCCTATTGGATTAAGAACTTCCCCATCCCTTTATGGAGCTCCTTCAACCTTAAGTACCTCCTTAAAATCTATTTACAAAAGAATACTACTATTAACTGAAGAACACTGATGCTCCAACGGTTTAGTCATAATGACCCAGCAAAAAGTTGAAATCAGTCAGCATCCTATCCTGAGACAGGCATTATTTGTTTAGTTTATATATACAGGTCCAGTTAGCCCCAGTCAATCAAACCACCCAACACATACCAACACACTGTCCGTAGCAGAGTCGGCTAATACCTACAGAGTTCCATCACACATCTTTATCCCTGTTTCTTTACTTAAAACCATGTTTCCAAGGCCTGCAATAATGATTCCAACTCCATCAGCCTGTTCAAATTCTCTCCTTACTGGTCAACTCACACTGAGACCTACTTCCTCTCCTAACTCTTCTGCTATTCCAGGCCACACCGATCCTCTCCATCTTTGACTCACTATTACCTGCCCGATTACAGCTCAGTGTCTAATCCCATATTTGTCTGTTTGGTATGTACGGGCCTGAATTGCTTTCTCTAATACATCATTCTTAGGGTCACCCTATTCCTAAACCCCATCATACTTTAAAAATCATACTTTAAAAGCACCAATATCATCTCAAGCACTGTGTGGGGAGCTAACCAAAGACTTGGAAAAACTTGGGGCGTGTTCCCACTTTGGGACAGCAGCAGGCAAAAGGCCCAAATCCCTTCTTTGGTAACTCCCATGTCCAGGTCTTTCCCCTTAAGGCTGTTCCCCAGACATTATGTAACTACTCTGATTTACAGCCCAGACACTGTGATCAAGCCAATTTTCCCTCTTGCCATTGTAAATAATAAAGATTGAGAGTTGAAAATGCTCCTATTAACCTAGCATCTAAGCAAGCAGCTCTTCTAATTTAAACATTTCTATTTTATGGAGCCAGACAAATATGTTTTATTAACAATACTGTCTAGAGGACTTTAGATTCAGGTATATTTATTATACTTATAAAACCAGTCACCACTTCCATTTCCCATGGACATCAAGCTAAACTTTGTGTGAACTTTAACAACGAATGAAAATTGATTAAAATCACACATGCTGAATTATTTTTTTCCCAAAGATAGCTAACAATTTTCTAAATAAACTTGACCTTTTCACTTTCATTCATTTTAATATAAAGGTAAATGGAAATCACATTCAAAGAAGTATATCAATCCACTTGGGCAAGTCTAGAAGCAAACTTATGCCTGTGAAAATGAAAAGTAATTTAGTATTTTTATTAAGATGTATTGTAAAATCACAGTTGTGATCTAATGCATGTTTAGTAGCTCTGTGCACCTATTTATTACTTTTCTGTTTTTTTGTTTTCTTGTTTATTTTTTAATAGTTTATTTGTTTGTTTTTTCCAGAATAAGGAACATAGCTCTTAAGCAGAAAGAGATTTAGATATGCTTTCTTTTGGGAATAGTTATTTGATTGTTTAATGTAACTTAATGTAATTACTTAATTATTTTTTTAAAAAATTAATAAGTAATTATTTACCTATTTATTGTAAAATCTCCATATCAATAAAATCATCTAACTCCAAAAGTTAGCTTACTAACTAGCATATTTTAGAAGTGATTTCACATGGATAACACACTTTTACCTCCAGAAGCAGCTCATCACTTTGCCACCCCTTTCCCCATCCCCTTACCCAACTCACTCCAGTGCAGAGAGACCTGAATATAGGTCAGAGACCTGAATGTAGGCCACAAATTGCTCCTGAAACAAAGGTAGTGAAGATTATGGCAAGAACACAGATACAGGAGACTCTGTCTTTTTTTTGCAAAATATCATCCAGGGGCTTCCTTTGGGTTCACTTCTTTACTTTCCATTCCTACAGCTGGTTCATCTGGGGCTCCCACCCATTTTTGAGATAGATCCTACTATTAGGAAGGAAGAAGAGTCCAGGATAGGGCCAAGGAGGTAAGAGATCAGTCTTCTAAGGCCTCTTAGAAGAGGTCCTATGACTCACATGTGAGCAGGCCACACCATCAGTGTTTAATATGGTTAAATATTAAATGTTTAATATGACAAGGAAATATAAGGCCAAGTTTCCAGCTAAGAATTAAATAGACATTTGTCTTGAAGTTGCCTCATAGACCAGGGAGAAGGAGCCAAGCATATGAGTAACCATGGTAGGATTTAATCAACTTAAGATCAAGGGCAAACATCTTGAATCATATAAAAATGCTTACTGTACTAGTTTCTAAGCTAAGCTGAGGTTCGGAGAAGTTAAATGACTTCTCCAGTATCACATAATAAAATAATTGTCATCTCAGTAAAGAGCACAAGTGGGGATGCCTGGGTGGCTCAGTTGGTTAAGCATCTAACTCTTGGTATAGGCTGAGGTCATGATTTCACAGTTTCTTGGGTTCAAGTCCCATACTGGGCTCTGTGCTGACAGTGCAGTTCCTGCTTGGGATTCTCTCTCTCTGCTCCTCCCTTGCTCATGCTGTCTCTGTCTCTCTCCAAAATAAACAAATAACTTAAAAATATTAAAGAAAAGAAGAGAGCATAAATCTTAATTATTCCTGCAGGGTACTTTCCAGGGTGCCTCCAAGTACCCTTCAAGCTGTGATGAGGGAATTTTCTCTCTCATTTGTGACAGTCTCTGGCACCTGTGACCTATCTGCAGGGCTGTCCCCAGATAGTGATGTCTGCCTGTTGCTGCTGGGCCAGGAAGATTCAGGGAACAGAGAACATTCACTGTGATTCTTTCCTGACACCATGAAGTGGCTCACATTGTTTCATCCTCCTAAAACACCTGCCCACATCACCTTAACCTAACAAAATCCTTTCCTCACTTTAGAACTTGCATCCTCTTTGACAGTTTCCCTGACCTTGCCCTCATAGTTGGAACGATGCTGGATTGGTGCAGTAAATTTTCACTAAATAACTGGCTACCAAGTACCACAAATTGGGAGAAGTTCAAAATACAACAATGTATGATTCTTTCTTACCCTCAAGCAGCTTACAGTCTGGTGGAGTTGATTGACAAACAAATTGACAGTCACATCATAGCACAGTGAAGTCACTCAGAGACTCTCAGAGGAGGGGCTTCTTCAAGGGGAGTCAGTCTTGAGCTCAAATCATCCTCTCCCCTAGTGCCTATATTTATAATTATTCATCCAACAGAATAATTAGTTTCTCTTCAGAGATATCTCTCTAGGCTTTGCCGAATTGCTATTTAAATCTTTCATTGGTATTTAACTTTTCACATTATTTTCTTAGATGACCTAAAATAGCCATTCCAATTCTGAGATTTTATACTATATTTTACCATCATGGCAGTGCTATAAATTCCCACAGGGCAGAGACTTCTTTCCATAACTGCCTCAGCTTTTCCAACACACACAGAGAATCAATTCTTTCAATATAGCTAGAGCTAGCCCTCTGCTTTCCTGTTTTCTTACTGAAAAATGCACACACACACAGGAGTTGAGAGCACTATTGTTCAAGAGTGTCTCGCGTCACCTGGGTGGCTCAGTCAGTTAAGCATTTGACTTCAGCTCAGGTCGTGATCTCGTGGTTCAGGAGTTTAAGCCCCGCATTGGTCTCTGTACTGTCAGCTGAGAGCCTGGAGCCTACTTCAGATTCTGTGTCTCCTTCCCTCTCTGCCTCTCCCCTGCTTGTGCGTGTGTGTCCTCTCTCTTTCAAAAATGTTCTCTTTCAAAAACATTAAAAAAAAGTTTTTATAGCGTGGCTCTAACATTACAGATTATGATTTTTTAGCAAGTTTAGTTAGCTTTTATAAACCACATTTCCCACATTTAAAATGAGAAAAGCAATTCCTACATTGCAGTATTGTAAACATTTTTTAAAATTTCATAATAAAATATCTAGCACTCTGCCTGGTGTAGAAATCCCAAAGCATCATCTTTAACTTATCTCAAGCATTTAACTATAGTTAGAGAGACCTGAGTTCAAATCCTATCTTCTTTAGCTACGTAGTTGATAATGGGCAAATTATATACTCTGTGTAAACCTTAACATTCTCTTTGATAAAGTGGAAATGATAACGATAGAATCCACTTCCTGAGGTTTTTGTAAAGATAAAAATGATTTTTGTAGATCACTTACAAAATGCCCAACATATAGAAAGTCTTCAACAGATGTTAACTTTTAAGATTCTTATCTGTTATCTAAATTTAGAGACCTAACATAAGAACCCCCAAGATATACTATGGAATCACATCATTTATCCAAAGACCCATTTTGGACACAAGTCATGGAGGTACCTAAGGCCTAAGTGAAGAGTAAGGAAAGTGTCTCAAGTGGGGCACCTGGGTGGCTCAGTTAGTTAAGTGTCTGACTTCAGCTCAGGTCATGATCTCACAATTCATGGGTTCAATCCCTGCTTCAGGCTTTGTGCTGATAGCTGGAGCCTGGAGCTGGGAGCCTGACTTAGATTCTGCAACTCCCTCTTTCTCTACCCCTCCCCTGCTCATGTTCTCTCTCTCTCTCTCTCTCTCTCTCTCTCTCTCTCTCAGAAATAAACATTAAAAAATTTAAAACAAAGTCTCTCAAGTTGACAATAATACTGCACCATAACAACAACAACAAAAGATATTGCACCAAACATTCTTGACTGCTGCTTCACTGACAACTAAACATACCAACGGCTGTATGTTCACTAAACAAGGGCTTAACAAGATAAGAAGGCTAATGAAGGCAAAGATGAAGAAGAAAGAGACAAATCTTGTGTTTTTATTGCTCAGGGTTTCCCTAGGGAGGGAGGCCTACAAACAGAATACAAATGCAGTGGAGTATGTTCTTACTGTTACAGGGCACTTAGGGTACAGAAGAGAAGGATCAGTTCTGTTCAGAAACAGGGCATAATAGTAATAATAATAATAATAATAACAACTCTACTGGAGAGGTTGCACTTGAAGTCAGTCTTGAAGGCAGAGTAAGAGTTTACCAAGCTGAACAGGTGGAAGAGGAAATGACATGGTTATAGACTCTAAGACCGTGAAAGGCCCAAGAAGGCAAAGGGAAATGTTGGAAATGTTTTCGTGTTGGTGCTATGGATATAAATTGGAGACACTAGAAAAGAAAAAAATAAACAGCTTATCTAGGAACTTCACCTAAATTTAAGCGACTCCTGGTAGTTTCAGAATTACAAATTTAGTTCAATTTCCAGTAAATGTTATGCATGCTCTCTTTGAGAAAGGATACGCGCACACACACACACACACACACACACACACACACACACACTTCAATAAAATATCCTGAATATTGGACAAGGTGGTAAGTAAAATTTTTTCCAGCCAGGGAAAAAATTTTAGTCTGTTAGAAATTTAATCACTGGGATTAAATAGTAATGGGTAGAGGGACTGATTCTCCAAAATCAATCATTTTGTTGTTGTTGTTGTTTTCTTTCTTTTTCTTGGGAGGCTGGCTCAGTCAGTTCTCATTTCAACAGCTATAACTCCTCCATAGAACATAAAAGTGCTTTGAGAAAAACGTACTCAATCTTTAGGGTCTACAGGTAGGACATGTGGCTCCACTTTAGGATAATTATCAAAATTTTACCCTTTGGCCACAGTTGTTGATTCATGGGAGGGTGTGAGACACAAGTTTGACCAAGCGATTTACTGAAAAGTTTTGGTAAGACTTCCATTAAATAAGCATTCTGGCTTTTCTGGGAGGGTTTCCAGGAACAAATTGCACAATTTGTCTCTTTTTGTCTATAGACAAACCATATATGGTTAAGGACATAGTATTTCTAGGGGTTACTACCAGCCATATCCTGTGACCATGATAGGGAGTCAAGCTTTACAATTATACTGGTACCATGGAAAGCAGAATGAAGAAGTGGAAAGAAACATGGCTTTTATTGAAACTTTTGAGTCCCATAATCAATACAGTCCTGATTCCCACCTACCATTGGGCCCTTTTGATGGTAGGTACTGAGTCCCTTACATGGTTAAATAAAAGTGAATTAGATTTTGATTGGTTGTATCCAACAGTATCCTAAACAATACATTGAGAAATAAAAATATATATGAACTCTCCTATTTGCCTGTACAGAACCCAACACCATGCTTCCTTTGCACTCTACCTTGTCCCTCTCCCTCTTGGTCCCTCTGCTCTCCCCACACTGTAGGATCTCAACTCTCAGTATTTAATTTCATCTGGCTCGACAGTGATGAGAGTGTAGTAGGAGGGTTTTATGTCCTGCATCTACTCAGCTGTTTCATTTGTTTGCTTAACAAACCCTCCTCTTGCTAACACTAACATTCTCTTAAAACACAACTTACAAACTTGCAACTAGTAGATAAATAAGTCCTAGAGATCAATACGGAACATAGTAATTATAGTCAACAATACTGTATTATAAACTTCAAAGTTGCTAAGAGACTGGATCTTAATTGTTCTCAACATGCACAAATGATAATTATGTGACATGATAAAAATGTTAGCTAATACTACAATAGTAATCATATTACAAAATGTAAGTGCATCACAGCAACACATGGTATATCTCAATGATGTATGTCAATTATATCTCAATTAAAAAAACCCCACAACTCTAGGGTTTACAATGTTAACAATCTCTATCTCTTTGCTCACTCACCAAAAACTGAAAAGGTTTTCTTCTTCATACTTAGGTATGAATCAAGAATTACAGAGGAAAGTGAAAAATTCTTTCATAGGTATATGGAAATGGGGAGGAAAACATTCTACCGTAATAGTGTTTGCAGTTTTTTCAGGGTCCCCAAGATGCCGAGGAACCTGTAAGAATCCATAAGTTCAAGCTAGAAATATATGCATTATGTGTTGAGGAACGACTGAAGGAATTTAAAACAAGATATAACATAGCCATATTTGTGTTTTCAATGATCACCATGGAGGAATGTTGCTAAAATATAGCCAAGTAGAAATCTTCCATCTCCCACATCTGACATTTTATTTTTGTGCCTGGAAATTAATTTATCATTATTTGTTCTTGTGAAAGATTTATCTCTTCCCCATCCTTCTCTCTCTCATCCTCCTCCTCCCTTTCCCTGTTGCCATGTCCCTACACCTTGGGCCATTCCTTCATAGTACCACAAACATGCACATAGAAGTTTCTTCTGAGTTTGACTACATCTATAAACAATTCTGCAGGGTATTTTAGATGTATCACTACTTAAAGGTTTATAATTTTATCTGCTCATACTTAGAACAGCTTGCACAGTAATAGGATCATAGTACTAAAGTGGATCATAAGGTCTAGCTTAAAAATGAAAAGCTATTCATCTACAAAGAGCAATGTCTGGCAGGTAAAAACTAGGGTTATTGAATACATCACAAGAGCATTTAAAAACAGGAATTGCCTATTTCTGACAAATGAACTTATATTTTAAGGCAGTGTGACATTAAATCATAACCATAAGATAGTACTCAGAAAATCTGGCATAGGAGAGACAATTATCACCCTGGAAGATATCCCTAACTTACAGAGACAGTATTCAGGATATGTTATCACATTTTTGCCTTCATGCATTTGAATGCACCAAAGTCACCTTTTTTAAAAAAATGTTTATTTATTTTTGAGAAGGGTGCAAAGGATCCAAAGTGGGCACTGTGCCAACAAGAGCAAGCCCTGAGCAAGCAAGAGATCATGACCTGAGCCGAAGTTGGACACAACCAATTGAGCGACCCAAGCACCTCAGAATGCAGCAAGCTCACCTTTCTAAGTGCATGCTGGAAACATGCAGAAGCTAGTTATGTATTTACACTTGTTTTCTGAAATTCATTCAGACTCCAAATGACCTGGATCTCAACTTTCCAAATTTCCCTTCCACTTTTCTAAGGTCTCCTGACTCCTTTTGTTCTCCTGACATAGAGTTAAGTCTTCTCTAGAGGCTGTTACTTTCTGACTTCCTGTGTTGTGCATATAGCAAGAAGCACCTGATCCCTCGATCTCTTTCTGTATTACTTATTGGTACATAGTAAACTACCTCAAAATGTAATGGCTAAAAAATGCAAACATTTATTTCACATACTTTCTGAGGTCAGGTATTTGAAAGAGGCTCAGCTGGGTGGCTCTGGCCCAGAGTCTCTTATGAGGTTGCAGTCAAGAGGTTGAGTGGAGCTGTAGTCATTTGAAGGTTTGCCTGGGTCAGAAGCATCTACTTCCAAGACTGCTCACCCAGCTCTTGATACAAGACCTTAGTTCCTTTACACCTGGGTTTCCTGTTTATGGTCAGAGAGACCAAGGAAGGAGTATAAGAGAGAAAGAGAGGGGAGGCAAGTGCAGGGGGTGGGGGAGCCACAGGGTCTCCTAAACCTAATCTTTGAAGTAACATACCATCACTTCTACCATATTCTTTTGACTACAGAGACCAACTTTAATCTAATACTTTTACACAGAGACCAATTTAACAATAATACATATTGGAGGGGAATATATGAAAATGTAGTCACCAGAAAATTGGGATCATCAAGTGTTTTCTGGGAGTGTGACAATCATCTACCCTCAGTGGGTTCAGAAGTCCTACTGCACAGGCCTACCCAATTTGCTCACCCAATTCCCATTGCCCTGTGATAGAAGGAAGAATGTAAATCTCTAGCAGGTGTATTTCTTTCAGTCATATCAAACTATACATGAAGAATGCATCCATATTTTCTGAAAACCATGGTGGATTTGAGTAAAAGAAAAATCAATTTTTTTAAGATGCAAAACTGTGAACTTTCAATTGTGCTATAGCAGTAGATAAAAAGCAGAGTTGTAATTCTGAAGCTATCTAAATACAAATGACACATCTAAAATGCATTAAAAATGTAAGATAATCTATTCTTGAGATATGAAATAAAGAGTGATGGGGGCACCTAGGCGGCTCATTGGGTTAAGCATCCAGCTCATGGTTTTGGTCCAGGTCAGGATCTTGTGGCTCATGAGTTTGAGCCTCCTTAGGATTCTCTCTTTCTGCCTCTCCTCTGCTCTCTCCCTCTCTCAAAATAAGTAATCTTAAAAAAAAGAATGACTAATTTCTTTCTCTATTTTGATACTTTTCAACTTTAAAATAATAAATTTTTGTGATAAAATTAAATAAATAAAACATAAAAGACTAAGTGGATAAAGGAGCTTTGTTTAAACTATACATTAACTATCATTAGGCCAATATGATAAGAAAATTTGCTAGTGTCCAGGACTCCTAATTATAAGATATATGAACAGTGGGGGGGGGATAGAAATAGCAAAGTATAATATCTTTAAAAAATAATGAAAGTTTAAAGCTAGAAGATAAAATACATTATAAAAAAAGAATTGGTTTCTGAAAAAGAATGTGGAAGGATCATAGAAGTGTGCATTAACAGAAAGAGGTGACAATTTGACATCTTCTATGCTGGACACTCAAGCAGACTAAGGCTTTGTGAAACCATGAATGAAGCTTTGATAAGATGCCTAAGACCATAATGTTAGACTGAACCCAAGAAGAATAGAGGTACAATCTTCAAAGAAAAGGAACAAGGTTCAGATATTGACTGAGGGCCCACATCCAGGCTCAGGTGAGAGACTGTGACTGAATCCAGAATCTGCAACACTCAGAACTTTGCAAAGAATAAAGTCTATCTTTGGTAGAAGTCTATGATTTTTGTTCACCAGTTTACTTTCATTTCTCAGGAAAAACATTCAGTTTTGCAAAAGAAAGGTTTGGTGAGCCCCTGGGCACCATTGGAACTGGTGAAGCTGAGTGGTAGCTCTGAATGTTTTATATCTGATCATTAGCCTTATGGTGATTATATTAATGATTAAGAGCCGAGTCACAAAGTCTGACTCACTCTGCAGCACTATAACTGAATATTTTAGAAGCATATTACACCTACCCTCTTGTTTAAAATGTCCTGCTTTTAGTTTCAGTATAAAACTAGATGTCTCCACTTATGATACAATCCTCCAGAAGAGGACATTTAAAAGAATCTGAAATATAATAGAACATAAAACATAGTATATGAAATCAACTATATAAATGGTGAAACAAGTCACAGTGAAATTATAAATACCTAAATAATGGTGACAATGTAAAAACTAAGCAAAATCTGTAGGATAGAGCTGTATTTCTACTGTAAGATAGAAGTATATCTCAAAAAGGTTTACCACTGCCTCCCTTGAGAAGGGGTTGAAATGTGACTTCCATATCACAGAGCATAGCGAGGTTGAACTTACTGAAAAATAATTGCTGGTTCAATTCTACTAGTCTCTTCGAAGTCTTATTTATATGAGTTCTTCTACCTGTATAACTTATCATAAACTTACTTAGATTGTTTTATTTGTATTAACTTACCTTGGCATCTTTCCCTTTTCTGATTCATTAGATTCCTTTTCTGACAAAGGTTTTCAACTCACCATCATTCTGTTGGGCAGTTCCTGATATCCACCAAACAATCTCTACTAGGGCTGACTAGTTGAGGCCCAGTATGGCAGCTGAGACAGGTTATCTCTGGTGGTGTTTCTCGCCATCAGTTATAATCCGAAATTGTGTCTATGCGAAGGCAGCTCAACTATAATTACTGGAAAGAGACATCAACCAAGGATCTGACCTTACCTGAAGAGGTGGTTGGGAAAGATCAGGCAAGCTATTTTCATAATGCTGGTCTAGATAAATTTTGTTTTGCCAATAACTCCAAATTAAAAGAAAGCAGGAATGCCATTTCTGAGTTCCAACAATGTGGCAGACATCTTTATACCTGCTTGACTTTTATTATAGTACTTGATCCTTAAAGCCCTGTGTGGAATTCATAATATCATGTATTTTTCCCTGAAGAAGTTATGTGCAGTAATTAATAACATACTAAATATGCCATAATACAAACCCAAGTTTGCAGCCCCTTAAGTTCATTCTTCCCTAATGACACCATGCTGCTTTTTCTTTTTTTAATTTTTTTATGGTTTTTATTTATTTTTGAGAGACAGAGACAGTGTGAGGAGAGGAGAGGGTCAGAGAGAGAGGGAGACACAGAATCTGAAGACAGGCTCCAGGCTCTGAGCTAGCAGTCAGCACAGAGCCCGACGAGGGGCTCGAATCTATGAACCCTGAGATCGTGACCTGAGCCGAAGTCGGACGCTCAACCCACTAAGCCACCCAGGTGCCCCTGCTGCTTTTTCAAGTCAATCAGCTTTGCCTCTCCTTTGATGACATTTTGATTTGCCTCTCCAACTTGGCTTATGGCACACACACACACACACACACGCGCGCACACATACACGTGCACTGTTTATTAGTTAGCTAAGCATTATTTTCTTTTAGTACCTGTTATTTGCTTCTTTGCCAACCAACCACAAAACAAACTGTTTGACTGAATTTCTCATATTGCGTCTAGTTTGCTAAATGATAAGGGACATGTAGTAATAAAATAATGTCCCAGAGGACATTTTCACATTTTACTCGCTGTTTCTCTTTTAAAATTTCCATCGTTAAAAGTGCCAAACAGCTACAGGCTCTAGATATAATAACCTCAACTGCAAATAAAAGAACCATCTTTATGGATGGAAGGTGTGAAAAGGACTGTTACATCAGTCTCTCAGCTGCTCTCCCACAGAACACTATAGTGTGCTCAAATAAATGAGGGCAGCACTTAATAAACTGGTCTTTTAAAACTGCGTAAGGTTTTCCATATCTGGATTTCAGATCATGTGAGAGCCAAGTATTAATTTATTCTTTCTTTTCTCCTAATTTTTCATACAGACAAATTTAGGTTCAGAGGAGATAATGAACTTGGCAGAGGGTCAGGAGCAAGACATTGATGGAAAATGGGCACGGATTGCAGGATGCTGATTTCAGTGCCTCTCGCCTGCATTTCTCCTAATGGAAGCACAGCCAGCCTGTTACACTTTTATTTTATGGTTCACTGAACAGCCGCAATAACAAATTTTAAATACCTATCAAATGTCATAAAATGTCATTTAATATTGTTCTTGGTTTGTAAAGGGAAAATGAAAACTGATAAAGTTCATGTATATTTTGTGCTGGTTCAATACCCTAAATACCATACTATGAGAATTTCAACAAATATATAGTCAATTGTAGTAATATGGTAATATTAAATAAGAGGGTGCTACATCTTTTCAAGAGAAAGCAGTCATATTAAAAAGGGTTATTTTAATGATGCTCTAAACAATGTCTCTGGCTGCAACATGGCATAGGTTCAGTTGATAATAAAAATTGCCTTTGAACAGAGTACTCTAAATTTTTACAAGACTCCAATTCTCCTGTGCAATTATGGAATTTGAAATGTAATTCTCCCAGGAACTATAAAAGAATTAGACCACAGAAACGCTGTTAAGAGTAAGGCAAGATAAAAAGGAATTGCTTCCAAGATCCTTTTTATTTTGCTATTTCTTGGTGTCATGTTATCGTCCAAGTCACCATGTTGTTATGGAAAAAGACAATGAGAAAATCCACTTTAGGCAATTGAACATTTCTAAAATGTTGACTCAGGGATTTTTTTTCCCTCTTGCTAATTACATATTAATTCACTATGATAAGCTGTCTATGAAATACACAGAGAATTTCCAGAGTAACAGGTGATCAGACAATGTAAAACTGTTTACCAAATGTTTATTATGAACCCAGCACTGTGTAGACACTGGGGTCATACAGATGATTTATAAGCTAGTCCAAAGAACTGAGAATTTCTAATTCAATTCTTTATCTATTTCACATCCAATTAATTACTTAGTCCCATGAAATCCACATCCTTAATAATCTCTCAATTCTGCCCATTCTAGGACATCTCCAGTACCATTATTAAGATGAACCTAAGTCCCTATGTACAAGTCTCCAACCTTGTCCACTTTAATTCACTCTTTTAAAAAATTTCTTAAAAATTTTAATTTAGAGAGTGACCAAGTTAGGAGAGAGGGGCAGAGGAGATAGAGAATCTTAAGCAGGCTCCAAACTCAGCACAGAGCTTGAAGCAGGGCTCCATCCCAAGACCCTGGGATCATGACCCTGAGCCAAAATCAAGAGTTGGACACTCACTGACTGAGCCACCCTGGTGCTCCTACACTTTAATTCATTCTGCGGAATATTTTGGAAATATTGTTGTGATCATAACCTTCCTGAACTTCTATTTCAGAGTATTTATATTTAACTAATGATGAAGTCTAAGCTCATCACCATTATAAGGCATAATCTTCCATGAGCTGACCTTTCTGGCCTTTCTAGCTTTGAGTTTTTACTCCTCCAAATAACTCATCCAAATTAAACATGATATAGTTTCCTGAGCCAGAAAGACCATTCTTTCTCTGTGTCCCAATTTCCTTTTCATAGAACACACTTCACCCCACCTGTTGTCTGGCCAACTCTACTAGTTTGTTGAGACAGTTCGGGAATCATATCTTCCATTGTGCCTTTCCTCACTCTCTCCTCTTCTATGGATTAGATCCCCTTTCTTTTTTCTTTTTTTTTTAATGTTTATTTTTGAGAGAGAGAGAGAGAGAGAATGTGAATGGGAAAAGGGCAGAGTGAGAGGGAGACACAGAATCCAAGGCAGGCTCCAGGCTCTGAGCTATCAGCACAGGACATGGAGCTCGAACCCACAAACAATGAGATCATGACATGAGCCGAAGTTGGATGTGCAATCGATTGAGCCACCCAGGTGCCTCAGATCCCTTTGCTATATAAACTCTCAGCTTAGGTACTTATGTCTGATATTGTACTCAATGGTTATGCTGTCTTTCATGAGACATGTTAGACCTTTAAAGATGAAGATCATATTTTACTTATCTTTTTGATTATTTTTTTAAGTTTATTTACTTTGAGAGTGAGAATGTGTGTGCATGGGTGCAGCAGAGGGGCAAAGAAGGAAATGGAAAATCCCAAGCTGACTCTGCTCTTGTCAGCATAGGGCTTGATGCAGGATTCAAACTCACAGACTGTGAGAGCATGACCTGAGCTGGAAGCAAGAGTCAGATGCTTAACCAACTGAGCCACCCAGGCATCATTCTTTAGATTTTTGACTTACAATGAATCAATCTGGTACATGGTTGTCAATTCAATAAATGACTATTTATGGAATAAACAAATGCATAAACTCAAAATAGAGAGAACATATATTAATTCCATCCTATTTGCAAATTTCTCATTTTTATTCTTCACTCTAAACTATATCCAAGGGGGTAGTTGGTATCTGATTCTATAGTGTTGATTTCTAACATTTTAAAACTAAATGTTATGTTTCAACTATTAATCATGTATTTAATAATTCTATGCTTCATCAACTATAAGATAAGACACCATAAATGGTAAGACATATTCCCTCCACAAGGATATTAAAATTTGAGGGAGTGGGGAGACTGTGTGTATTAAATCAGTGAAATAAAATTTCTTGAGGCTTTTCCATGTGCTTCATTTTGTGCTGTTTTATACTCATAATTCTTTTAATCTTCACAAAAATCCTATGAAAATGGCACTTTTATTATTTTCATTTTTTTTAATGTTTATTCATTTTTAATTTAGAGAGAAAGAGTACAAGCAGGTGAGAGGGGTGGACTGAGAGAGAGAATCTTAAGCAGGCTCCACACTTAGCACAGAATCCAACATGGGGCTTGATGTCAACAACCCTAGGATCAAGACCTGAGCTAAAATCCAGAGTTGGACACTCAAACAACTGAGCCACCCAGGTGATCCTATTTTTATGTTAAAAAGTATGAAGATTAGTTCAAAGAAATGTAGACAATTTTCCCAAGGTTACACAAATTGTAAGTGGCAATGCTAGGATTTAAGTCTCTATCGTAATCTGAAATGTATGTTTCTATTGTCTGAAACATCCATATTTTCCTTTATTGAACTCAGCAGTAGGAGAAAACCAAAAATGTATATATATTTTTGTATATGTATAGAAAAGATGTATATATATTACTAACCTTCACTCTATATTTTTTGGGATGCGTCAAACAGACACACATGTAGAAACACAAATACGTAGAGAATTTCTAAACAATGTGGTAGGTAACTTTCTTTAAATGTTAGCTATTAAGCACAGAAATAAGCTTTGCATGTAAATTATAATATATATCCTGAAATAAAATAGAGACCTCAGAAATTTAAGAAACAAAACAAAACAAACAAACACAGGCAGGGTTGAACTGAGAAATGAGTAGTATCCTGGACTGTTAATGACATACCACACTTAAGGACAGATGTCTCCACACAAATGTCATTTTATTACAAATACATTATATACATAGTTTACATTTCAAGATGACAATAGAAAATCAGTCTACCCAAATACTGAAGTATGAATAATGCAAAAAAATAAAATCCTAAATTTTATCATGCTGTAGGGGACTTGAATCAATAAGATGTTGAAATCAATATCATGGATTATGAAACTAATTTAACTCTTCTTGCTTGCTATTAAGGGGTTCCAATATGATACATAATCTCTGATATTAGAAAAAAAGTACATACCTGAATCATTTTTATCCTTCCTTATTGCTAACTCTTCCCCATTTTTCTATAAACATACATGCACATGGGTACACAAGCGTCCATGCACACAAACACACATTTTTCATTTCCCATTACTGTTATCCTTATTTTATTATCAATCCTCTAAAAAACTACAGATGAAGATAAACTTTGTCCAACCCACTTTTTTTTTTTATCAAGGTTCCCAGATGTTCAATGTTACTGTGCTGTACCTGGCCAACCAAGACTCCCTTGTCCCTCCTCCTCCCCCAAAACCTATGTACCCTATCACTACCATACAATTGATGGATTCAGAGTCCGTTCTTATGGCTGCTCTCTACTATATATAATTAGATCATCTCCCTGGGCTGATATTATTTCAATAAAATATTTCTTTCAGTCATTGTTTTTGTTTTTAACCAAGGAGAAAGCTGGCCGAGGTCAAAATTATAAGGAAAACAAATTGCATCTTAGAAACTCAAAAATCTTAGACCTGATCTTTTATTATTGGTCAATTGAACCTTCTTTCCCTTCTTATCACTTAATAGCTTTCCTAGCCTCCCTAGAACTCTTTAAAAACTGTATCTCATAAAGATACATATTTTAGCAAACCAAACAGGATAAAAGATAACGGTTGAGTTGATGCCTATAGCTTTTTCAGCAAAGATACTCTGGGTTTAATTTACTAGAATATGTTCTTGATGAACTAGTATCACCAAGCTTCTGATATAAATAAGAATACATAGGAATATAGGTACTCCTGTAATTCTGTTTATTTACTTTTGTTGATAATGGTAACCGTTGACATAGCACCCTTTATTACACAGCCCAAACATTACTTCTCTTATGAAGCCTACCTAACTCTTCCTTTCTGACCCATGGCACCTTGTGCCCTGTCATGGGTCTTGTATTCATTCATATACTTATCAGTTCATCTGGATTGTGGATTCCTCAAATGCAGAGACTAGAGCTTGTTCGTCTCTATATGCCAAGAATGCGAGAGAGGGTCATTGTGAGTCTCTGTTTTCCCTCAGCTTTCCACAGTCATTTGGCCTACTGATTCCCAAGTAAAAGAGAAAACACTATTTCTTAGCACAAAGAATCTTCTGGGAGGTTTTACCAACCAAGCACAGGCTTGATGTTTTTGTCATGTTTCCTGCAAGAGGGTAGGGCCTTCTCCACTTCACTGCATGAATCACTACTGTCTGAGTCACTGTAAGGGCTGCAATAAGGAATATGCTCTAATCAGGTGCATCTAGGTAGGAAAAGTAGGGGAGAATCATTGCTCTGATGCCTCAGATTCACATATAAGCCTTTCAATGCACTGTGCCTCTGTGACTTTCCCCATGCTAGGCACCACCCTCTTATCCATTTGACTAATTCCTACCAGCTATTCACATTGAAGATCAATTATCACCTCTTCCATGAAGACTTCTAAGATCTTCTTTTGCTTATTGCTACAGATTTCTCAGGATTCTACAAGTGTCCTCTGTATATAGCCATTACAAAACATTAACTGCTTACTCCAATTAATTGTTCATTTCATTCTCTGCTTCACCCACTAAATTATAAGCACCTTGAGCTGGAGTACAATGTTTTAAATATTTCTATTACAACACCTTGACATAGTATAGCAAGAAAATAATATTCATACAATAAATGATTACTGATGGATGAATAAAGGAGTGAATTAATTTCAATGTTGAACTGAGTACTGTAGAAAATAAAATAGAATTGCATAACATGTTCCTCCCTGTGAATTTCTTTGAGTTGATATGACTCACACATAGGAATAAAGAGTGGCATAAGATATTGTATGATAAAGTGCTAAAATTATCATCTTTGTGTGTTCAAGTGGGGAAAAAAATGTTTTGATAGAATTAGAAGAAAATGTTTTATTATAGAAAAAAATGCCTTAACTGCAATAAGAAACTGTGACAGATTAGAATTAATAGACAAGGAAGTACATTCTGTGAAGATGGGAGACTGCATATTCCCAGGAGTTTGTAGGAATGGCTTAGTATCTGTGCTCTAGAGCTATGCCAAAAATTTTTTTTAAAAAGGCAGAAGTTTGGGACATGGTGATAGTCAGAGAAATGGGAGAGGCCTGATCCTTCACTATCACTTCTTGGCATATAAAAGAGATAATTTTTCTCTTTTGTCAGGGCTGCCTACTGGGACCAGAGTAGTTATCAATTCTGCCTTGTTATCCACTAGGATTCTGAGACAGGAGCAGAGTTAAATCTCTTAAAATGTATTTTATCTGAATGGGCAAAACTTATGGACTAATATTAAAGATAAAAATTTCAAAATCAAGGTTTGGATTTAAAAATTTCAGTTGAACAAGAATCGACTCTTTGGTTTTTAAAATAGGAGATATGCCCAAATAAAAATACCCAAATCAAGTGGACAATATGGTTTATAAGTGATTGAATTACCAAAGAAATCCTATACGTTTCAACGACAGGCCTGTTAATATTTAACTTCTAAGGCAATGACTACCTCTTGTGACCATAACAGAAAAGGTCTGCTATGGAAGTACAGTTCCCAGGTATTTCTTCTGAAAGCTTTTCTTAGGCGTGGCCAGAAAGAATAATCTTCAGAAGAAGTAACTACAAAGCACATATGGGAAAAACAGAAAGATGACCAAGGAGTCATATAATTAGAAGGGTTTGAGCCAATCAGCGGTTCCTTCTCACTGTCAAATAATATACAATATTTCCCTCAACCAGGGACAAAGATATGGCAATTATTCTCTTTCCCTTTTCTACACGGAAATATTGACTCATATTTTACTGTTTCCTCACCAACACAGGTATCTGAGTAATGGTTAAATATGTGTGTGTGTGTGTGTGTGTGTGTGTGTGTGTGTGTGTGTGTGTGTATAGTTCATATATTGCAAAATAATGAGTGTCAAATATATATATTGTTAAAATAATACACATTACAGAGATACCTTAAATCTAGGATAGGCTCCAGTAGTTGGACATAATTTTCAGTTCTCTATACTTTGAAAGAGTGAATGTGTGTGCGATATATGAATTATATCAGATAGGGAAGCTTTGAAATGTTTTGGGGGGGAGAATGAGTGTTACATAATTAACAAATACTTGACTATAGTAACTACATTCTTTCCCTGCTCATGCCTTTCTTCTACATAGGTAGGCATGTGATTTAAGATGAAATAATTCAAGGCCCCAGTGCTATCTACCATAAGGATGAGTCTAATTAGACACATGACTCAAGTAGGGCAAATCAGAGATAGCACTTTAATTTTTCTGATGGGGTTAAAAGGGTAAATGCTATCTTTCAGAGTCATGGAGAATGAGAATTGAAGGGAACTTAGAAAAAGAGATAAGAGATAGAGAGGAGTACCTTTGGGTTATTATTTTCCCATTTTTATTTCTTTAAATCTATGGGCCTATCCTTGTTTTGTCATTCTTTTCTTTGATTTTGTGAGGTATTATAGTTTTATTAATAAATTACTATTTCTTGTTTTGTTGCTGCTTAAAGAAGTCCAGACTACAGAGAATATTCCAAATGTATCTCAATCTTTATGACCTTTTAAAGTAGGTGTTATTAGGTCACCTGGGTGGCTTGGTCAGTTAAGCATCTAACTTCAGCTCAGGTCATGATCTTCCAGTTCGTGAGCTCCCACCTCTGTGCTGATAAGCTCAGAGGCTGGAGCCTGCTTTGGATTCTGTGTCTCCTTCTCTCTCTGCCCCTCCTCTGTCCTCATTCTGTATGTGTGTCTTTCTCTTTCTCTGTGCTCCTCCACCGTTCACATCTGTGTGTGTTTGTCTCTCAAAAATAAACTTAAAATTTTTAAAAAAATAAAGCAGGTGTCATTATTTTCATCTGCAAAGTGGTTAAGGAAATTGATACTCAGCAAAGGTAGGTAATTTTCCAAAGCCCCTTGGCTCAGAAGTTTTAGAACTTGTAATTAAGATCTTATAATACTTTCTATTATAGAAAGGACAAGAACCACATGATTCTCTCAATAGATACGGAGATAGCATTTGACAAAATATAGTATCCTTTCTTGATAAAAACCCTCAGGAAAGTAGGATCACACCTCAAGATTATAAAAGCCATATATAAAAGACCCACCACTAATATCATCCTCAGTGAAGAAAGAACTGGGAGCTTTCTCCCTAAGGTAAGGAACATGACAGGGATGTCCACTCTCACCACTGTTATTCAACATAGGACTTCCAAGTCCTAGCCTCAGCAGTCAGACAACACAAAGAAATAAAAAGCATCCAAATTGGCCAGGAGGAAGTCAAACTTTTACTCCTCACAGATGACATGATACTTCATATTGAAAACCCAAAATATTCCACCAAAAAACGGGTAGTGATCCATGAATTCAGCAAAGTCACAGGATACAAAATCAATGCACCGAAGTTGGTTGCATTGCTACACATCAATAACGAGGAAACCAAAACAGGAATCAAGGAATCAATTCCAGTTACAATTGCATCAAAAACCAAAAAATACCTAGGAATAAACCTAACCAATGAGGTGAAAAATCTATACAATGGAATCTATAGAAAGCTTATGAAAGAAATTGAAAAAGACACAAAAACAAATGGAAAAATATTCCATGTTCCTGGACTAGAAGAACAAATATTGTTAAAATGTGGATACTACCCAAAGCAATCTACATATCCAATGCAATCCCTAAGAACAGCATTCTTTTATTATTTTTTTAATGTTTATTTTTGAGAAAGAGACAGAGTGAGAGCAGGGAAGCGGCAGAGAGAGAGGGAGACACAGAATTTAAAGCAGACTCTAGACTCTGAGCTGTTAGCACAGAGCCCAACGTGGGGCTCAAACCCACAGACTGTGAGATCATGACCTGAACTGAAGTTGGATTCTTAACCAACTAAGCCACCCAGGCACCAAAACACCAGCATTCTTCAAAGAGCTAGAACAAACAATCCTAAAATTTGTATGGAACGAGAAATCACCCTGAATAACCAAAGCAATCCTGAAAAAGAAAACCAAACCTGAAGGCATCACAATCCCGGACTTCAAGATGTATTACAAAGCTGTAATAATCAACACAGTGTGGTACTGGCACAAAAACAGACACTCAGATCAATGGAACAGAATAGAGAACCCAGAAATGGATCCACAAATGTATGACCAACTAACATACGACAAAGCAGGAAAGAATATCCAATAGAATAAAGACAGCCTCTTCAGCAAATGGTACTGGGAAAAGTGGACAGCAACATGCAGAAAAATGAACCTGGACCAGTTTCTTATACATACACAAAAACAAACTTGAAGTGGATGCAAGACCTAAATGTAAGACAGGAAAAAGGCAGGCAGAAACTTCTTTGATCTTGGCCACAGCAACTTTTTACTCACTATGTCACCAGAGGCAAGGAAGCAAAAGCAAATATGAACTAATAGGACCTCATCAAAATAAAAAGCTTCTGCACAGTGGAGAAAACAATCAGCAAAACTAAAAGGCAACTGATGAATGAGAGAAGATATTTGCAAATGGCATATAAGATAAAGGATTAGTATCCAAAATCTATAAATAACTTATCAAACTCAACACCCCAAAACCAAATAATCCAGTGAAGAAATAGGAAAAAGGCATAAATAGACACTTCTCCAAAGAAGATATCAGATGGCCAATAGACAAATGAAAAAATGCTCAACATGACCCATTATCAGGGAAATACAAATTAAAACCACAATGAGATATCACCTCACGGCCAGTCAGAATGGCTAAAATTAACAACTTGGGCAATGACAGATGTTGGTGAGGGTATGGAGAAAGAGGAACTCTTTTGCACTGCTGGTGGGAATGTAAACTGGTGCAGCCCCTCTGGAAAACAATATGTAGATTCCTCAAAAAATTAAAAATAAAACTACCCTAAGACCCAGCAACTGCACAACTAGGTATTTATCAAAGAAGTACAGGTGTGCTATTTCTAAGTGACACATGCACTCCGATGTTTATAGCAGCACTATCAACAATAGATATAGTATGGAAAGAGCCCAAAAGTCCACCAATGGATAAAGAATACACACACACACACACACACACACACACACACACACACACACACAATAGAGTATTACTCAGCAATCAAAAAGAATGAAATCTTGACATTTGCAACTATGTGGATAGAACTACAGGGCATTGTCCTAGGCAAAATTTGTCAGAGAAAGATAAATATCATATGACTTCATTCATATGAGTACTTTAAGATACAAAACAGATTAACATAAGAGAAGGGAAGCAAAAATAATATAAAAACAGGGAGGGGGACAAAACATAAGAGACTCTTAAGTACAGGAATAAACAGAGGGTTGCTGGAGGGTTTGTGGGATGGGGGATGGGCTAAATGCCCAATGGGCATTAAGGAATCTACTCCTGAAATCATTGTTGTACTATATGCTAACTTGGCTGTAAATTAAAAAATTAATTAATTAATTAAAAAAAAGATTTAGTTGCAGACTTAAAATTACTTTCATATCACCACTTAGAAAAGTTTCAGGATTGTAAATGTCAAAAAAAAATGTACAATTTACTGAAAAATAGAGTAAGAGAAAAAGGATACTTACTTGACCAATATATGGTTCTTCTATTGGCAGAAAATTATCAGATTTTTTGAATTTTGAAATTTTCTATTTATTAATAATATTACCTAAGAAACATTATGGAAACATGCTTAATAAAAATATAGTCCCTAATCACTTAAAAATTCATGATTGTAACTGCAATAAAAATATCACTAAAGGAAACAAAAACAAAAACAAAACAAAATATGCTTTTTTAATACACTCAGTGGGAAATTCCTGCTGACCTTTATAGGTACATTGCTTTGTAGGGAGAGGTTCACTAGTTAAGAATTCAATCACAGTCAGTCATGACCACTGACTAGGTTTCTGGGGGCTTCCTTAGGTAGAGTCTGATCTATTTTACGAACATACTAAGCATGCCAAAAACATAGCTGATATTAGTAAAAACAATGCCTACACACATGAAGCGAATATGCCAGCACAGATTTCTCATGATGGAATTGATGGTAGGTCCTCTCTGATTTACCTACTGAAAAGAATGATCGTTTTCTATCCAACACACCCTTTCCTTTGTAGAACAGGTAACCAAGTGTCTGAAGCAAGCTGGACTCCACCAGCAAAATGTGGTGAACAGGAGAACAGAAACACAGGGCCCAGCTGCTGGCACCCAGGTAAGACCAAAGGCTTGCTGGATGTTTGATGTCCTCTAGTGCAGTCAAGATTCCTATCGAATTAGAGCCCTTTAGCAAAGTACTGAGGAAGGCAGCCACCCTGGTGTGTGAGCATTGTGAAAGCAGCCCACAAGGGGAAAAAGAAAACATTTTCATGTGCTGACCTCATCCTGTTTTCCCCTTTTGTCTTTGCTTTTGCCTCTGACTCTTCTATTTCTCTATGTACTACAGGATCTGCTTCTTTCTACACTTTGAACACCATATGAACATGTCACATGGAGAGCCACAGTGAAGTACAGGTAGAGTGAAATCAACACCTTGAACTTTTGTTTCTCATAAAGTGATCAGAGGGTGAAAGGGAAAGCACCTCCAAGTTCTCTATGTAACTGCCAGGAAGGTCCACTTGACTATTGATTTCCACGGGATCTGGCTCAGGGTTACCTGAGAAGTAAGACCCATTAAGGCCAACCTGAGCAGGGAATAGCCCAAGAAAAACCTTCTCTACTCCAAATGTTATTAATAGTTTACAGGGTACTGAACAAAGATTCTCTGTCCAGGGCAGCCAGAGGAGGTCTGGGGCAGCCAGAGGAGGTCTGGGGCAGCCAGAACCCTTGAACCCATGATTATGGTCACAAGTAGCTTTCCTATACAAATACAAGCATTTTGTATTTGTGTCATGATATAGAAGTACTAGCCCTGGTCACCTCTCACCTAGGCAGTGGGGTTAGAACATACTGTGAGGGGACTTTGAGAAATGAGAGCATCTGTGAGAATAAATATTGAAAGATGGAATGTCACCGCTACAGAGGGCTGGTGTTTTGGACTCTTCTGCAGGCCAAGGTAGCAGGAGAAGAAAGTCTAAGAAAGGAAAAAAGCTGCATTCCCATGAAAAAGCAGGATGGAGTCAGTCAACCAGAGACCACGTTAGGACTTCACTCATACTCACTGTCCCTATTACATTCTTAACTGTGATGCAGGAACAAACAAAAATGTTCTTTAAAAGACATACTGAGTGATGAAGAGTTCATCCCTAGAGTTGGATGGACCTGAATACGGAATCTTTTTCCATCACTTGTTAAACACCTCCATGACGACGGAGGGGGGGCACTCTGGTTTTGCCTACCCCTATATTCCTAGTGTTCAGCACAGTACTCACTACATAATAGATGCTAAATAAGTATTTGCCAATTAAATTAAAGAAATACATACAAAGGAAAAAATAAAATAGGAAGACTTCATCTTACATTGAGTCAGTTCCTTGACATCTCATAATCTTGATGTCCTCATCTGCAATAGGGGGAAAACTATGGCACCTCAGTAAGGAGGGTCTAAGAAGATTCAAGGAGAAAGAATATATATAATTGTGCTTCGTGCCATGTTTGGTCCATAAGACACAAATGGCAAATGCTAGCTATTGGAGTGAGAAATAAAGCTTTAGACAAACAGGACACTTTAGCTTCCCAAATGGAAACCCTGACTAAAGAATGAGAATGTGAAGCATATATAATCTGGAGAGGAAAAGTGGTTTCACTACAGGTTGAACAGAGGCAGGCTGGGATATGTACATGGCCTTTGTACTTGTTCCACAAGTAATGTAAATATCCCCTAGGAAGATGGTACCATAAAGAAGGCTGAAATTTCCCCACTTAATTTTATACAGATTTTACTTTATGGGGGACAAGATATACTTGATTTTAAGGGCATATCCAATGCTATTTGAAAGCAGAATAATAATAATGATAATGATAATAATAGAATAACTACAACAACAACCTGTCAATTGCAATTTAGAATTGACCGATGGGTAAACATCCAGAACTGTGGGCTGAGGCAAATTCTAAGAAAATAATCTTCTATAACTAAATAGTTGAGAGTGGCTACCATATCCTGGAAGTATTATCAAATATAAAAGAAAAAAAATGGAAAGATCAAAAGTAAACTCAAATATTATGAAACACAGAATGTCAGGGTTGAATGAGTCTCTAAAACAATGTTTCCAAATTCCAGCTGGTACCTGAATCCTGAGGATATGAATGCCAGTCTGAAGTCTTCTTTTTAAGTTTACTTATTTTTTGAAAGAGGGAGACAGAGACAGAGACAGAGAGAGACACAGAGAGAGAGAATAGGAGATGGGGCAGAGAGAGTGTGAGAGAGAGAGAGAGAAAGAGAGGGAGGGAAGGGGAGAGAGGGAGAGAGTTAGAATCCACACTGTCAGTGTGGAGCCCAAGGCGGAGCTCCAACCTACAAATCATGAGATCATGACCTGACCCAAAACCAGGAGTCCAATGCTTAACTGTCACAGACACCCAAGTGCCCCCAGTCTGAAGTCTTGCAGGATGACTTGGATTTGGCTAGATGGAAGAACAGGTCTAAAAGTGTCTTACTCTTCAGAGACAAGGAGAGAGAGCAAGAGTAAGAAAGAGATAAACAAAGAACTCATTTAGGAGTGCTGGTGTCTGTTTTAGGAAATACTGTCACTTATGCCATGCTGGAAATGAGTACAACAGGATCTAGGACTTGAGTCTTGCTTTTCAGCACTCCCACTGAAGAAAGGGGACTGGGTCACAGAGAAATACTTTAGGTCATCTCTTCTAAGCTTTGCCACTGGGTAAAAACCAGGCTGCTATTTGCTAAATTGCCCAGACTGTCCATAGTTGGAAATAATGGGATCTTCCCTAAGCACCATAGTGCTGTGTATCTGTTCTTATGATTTCAACACAATGCCACAGCTCTGTCTCACAACATAGGTTAGAACAAGAACATAAAATAGGGCAGATTAATTGTTTCTCATGATAATGTGAGATGACAAAGAAATAAAGCAGGCTACCTTCTTTCCACAGCATTTTAAAACTCTAACACTGAGTCAGGGTCAGTCTACTCTGATCTAGCAGAGGCTTCACAAAATATATTCTTTCAGAGCATTTGTTGTTGTTGTTAATGCACAGATATTCCCTGCTGTTGTATAATAGAGTCAGCCCACACAGAGC
The DNA here is from genome assembly GCF_006229205.1 of Suricata suricatta. Lineage (NCBI taxonomy): Eukaryota > Metazoa > Chordata > Mammalia > Carnivora > Herpestidae > Suricata > Suricata suricatta. The sequence goes on along the minus strand of NC_043702.1, from coordinate 94,498,342 downwards.
CTCCACTTTTACCACTGGTGGCAATTCTTTTAAAGGGCCTTTCAGAAATCAGGAATACAGTCAGAACAATAAGCATCTCTGAACTAGATCTTACTGGGGGGAACTAATGAAAAGTAATTGTTGCTTTGTTCCTCATGCCAACTTATCTGGTCCCGATGAAATAGATAGCTATTGTTTTAGGAGAAGAAAATATCAACAATTAGATAAGAATGTCCATAAGAAACAGCAAATGAAATCTGAAAGTGATTGTAGATTGATAGAGTTCCCACTACATGCCAGATTCTTGGTGTCGAAGAATCAAAATGAAACAATAGAGCTAATGGGAGTGTGGGATGATCTAAACATAAGGCTGTAATGGACTTTGCACTAGGCATTCTGATGGTATTTTCCAAAAAGCTGTAATAGAGCAATTCAAAGAATACAAGAGGCTTGGCTGATATGACTGAACACTGGAAAAAGACTTCTGTCACTGTGTAGCAGTCAAAATTCCTCTCCTCTCCAAGTTCCTTTCATGCAGGGACCATGTCTTAGTCATATATGCTTTTCTGGGACCTAGTGCAATGTCTGGCCTATAGTTTAATGAAAATGTAGTTGACTGGACCCAAACATGTACTTGAATTACCTTCATAAACAACCTGTAAGGAAATGGATTTAATAAATTTTAAAAAATCAGTTTGCTTTGTTTTTTTCACAACTGAATTCACTGGTACTTCATAATTTTGTACTCTATACTTAAGAATTATTTCACTGCATTCAAATAATACCAAAACACCAGGTTTGCACTAATGTTTTTACATATGTTTTTACTCAATTGACCACTTATTGTAGGAATTGAAGAAATACGTTAGATTTTTAAAAAGAAAGAAAAAATATTGAATTCTTAAAAGCAAAGGGTTTAAAGAATAAAATTATATTTCGAAGGCAGAGTATAAAATGTGGAAGAAGAGTGGTGAGAGAAGCCATTATTTCAATCTTTTAACAAAGCTTTTATAACATAGGACACAGGTATATAGAACTGGATAAGGTGGTGCTGATGGTAAATACACAGGAGATCAAAAAAGTCAGAAAGTAATTGTGGGTGGGAGTGCTCACAAAATTATGGAAACCATGAAATAATGTTGCACAAATCTTCCAAAGGAGACATCAGTGGCAAAAACATTGAAAATTCTTAATAAAACCTGCATGTTATCATTCTCCCTCATTTTATAAGTAGATGCTATTGATAATATTTTTTGCCTAGAAACTGATGTTACTGTATTTAGAAGATATCCTCAAATATTAATAAACCTCAAGAGAGAGCTCCATAAAATATAAAGTACAGATGTACCAACAGATGTGTTCTAGATAAGAGTGGGCAAATTGATGTCCATCAATTACATCCTATTTTAAATAGGAGAGGTGTTTATTTTTCAAAAACACCTGTGGAGAATCCTGTCATGACTGAAGAATCACTTCCTATATCCTACTCTTTGTCTACAAATTTCAATATGTTGGGCTTACTTGGCTAGGGGTTATCTACACTAAGGCTCCAATTCTTGCCCCATGACAGACACTGTAACAGAAAGTACCTTCTTAATTATTAAAAAAAAAAAGGGGGGGAAGTATTGTACAATGTGAGTGTGTGAAGTATTCTTGCAATCAGCTAGAGAACCTTAAGGCAGGATTTCATAATCCTTCTTAAAAACGTATTCTAGCAAATATATCTCCAAAAAGTAATTAATGATGCATTATCTAAATTCCTCCTATTGTCCTAATCATTACTGGAAGTAAGACTGACAGCTTACTCTTCTTCACTCCCCAAACTCAGAAATAAAATATTCATAGACACACACACACACACACCCTTTCATCAACTCAGTAGTAGACAGAGCTTTCATTGCGGCAATACTACCTAATAATCTACATCACTTCCTATACTATCTATGATACATTGCAAATGGGACAAACATGGCCAACCACCTGTTTTTTTTTTTAAATAAAGCTTTATTGGAGCAAAGCTATGCTCACTTGTTGATATATTGTCTACGGTTACATTCACGCTATCACAATGGCAGACTGGAGCAGTTGCCATCAAAAGCATATGACTCGCAGAGTCTAAAATATTTACTATCTTTTATCAATAGTTTGTTAACTCCTAACTAACTTATAGTATAAATGCCATAATGCATCAGGAATTTCTGAACACTTATGGACATCAAAATTAAGTGTTTCTTCATTAAAATGATATGAAAAGATTTCTGTAGTAGGAATACCTAGGGTTTGTCTTCAATCTAATGTTGGCAAAGTGGCTGCAAATGTCTCCTAATACTATACTACCGGGGACATACAGTGTTGTGCCATAGCAGAGTAAATCGTATCTATTCACATTTCAATGTATCAGGCACGGGTGTTTTCTTTTGTGCGTGTGCGTGTGTAGTTATGTCACAACCACTTAGTGAACTATTACCTACAATTTACAGATAAGTAAAAAGAATCCCAGATAGTTAATAAAAATTACCTGTTGACATACAACTAGAATGTTGGGAAGCTATGATTTTAATCCAGATCCTCTAGCTTTAAAATCCAAGTTCTATCTAGTAACAAAATAAAGCCTTTCTTAATTTTTAAAAACTTAATTTATTTTTTTAAAGCTTTCTAGGAAGCTAATTGGGCAAAACGCATAGGCAACTCATATCCTGGGTTTCCTCACTGGCCCAAGAGTCCTCTAATATTTAGTTCTAAATAAATACTATAATATGAACAAGAAGAGTCTAAAAAATAGCAGTCAGCACCATTACACTAACAGGCCTTTTTGAGAGCAATTACTCTACTATCATACTAGGTAGAAAAGGAATAATTCCACGGACCATTTACGGTTCTCCCTGGAAGCGTTCTTTGCACTGGAAGCCAAGATGTTTTTTCACATTGTACCAATAGATCTCAGCTCCGCCTCTCTGTATTTCAATCCCTGCTCCAAGCAAATAAAATTTAGAATTCTCATTTGAGGTGTTCACATATAAAATCTTTTGAAACGACTGCCCTGCATTAGAGTTTCATGAACCACTGGGGTGTAATCAGACCTTGTTTGAAAGCCTCATTCCAGCTCTGTGTACAGTATCACCATGGCCACTGCTACTCACAAAATCTGTGCTCTACCGCAAAATGAAGGTCTCAGGTTGTTGGAGGATGCAAATGGTTTCGTCAGAAACAACCTGCTGAGAAAGGACTTCCTTTAGAGATGCATCCTCCATGGGCCGATCCAAATGAAAATATAAGGAACTGCCTAAATGACTACTTTTATCCTGAAGAGTTAATTTCCTTAGAAATCATATTATTATGATAAATTTAACAGCAGATATAGATAAAAAAGGGAGTTACCATTTTACTAAGGTCTAGCCCAAATTATGGAATGATTGTTAGTGATGTTTAATCAATTTTCTGCATGGATATTTAATAGTTATTAAGTCCATCAATATATACTGAGCTTACTGAGTGCTCATCATTGTGTGATGCCTGGAGATTCAAGTATTAAAAAAACAGAGATGTTTCCCACCAGGACTTCTGTACATAATAATTACAATCTATGAGCAGAATGAAATAAAGGCATGGGGGAAGAGAGGAAAAAGAAGCATTCTCTAGCACACATAGTAAACCAACATCTTCAATTGGCAAAGGAGAAGAATCCAGAGTTAGTACAGTTCCAAATCTTCACCCTGGCTGTAACATAGAACTCCGATGGGAATGTAAAACTAGTGTGAAAACAATATTTAGGAAAAATGAAACAAAATAACAGTAACAACAAAAAGGTAAAAACCCACTCAGATATTTGAAAATTGGATGTAATCCAGAAATAGCAAGACAAACACAGGCTTTATAATATATTCATGGTTTTATCATAAATAAGAAGTTAGTCATCACCGAAACATGTCTGCTTTTTTGTTGTTGTTGTTAATTTTCATTGCTACTAGTTGGAAGTGAAAAAAGTCTTCTCTATCAATGTAATTTAGCCATTTGTTTAATTCTTACTCTCAAGCATAAGGGCTTAGAAAGTAAAATGATAACTGACTGTAGCAAAACCCTAATCGATATGTGATTCATTCATCATGGCATGGCTTATTACAAACTCTAAAATACAAGAAATGAAACACCCCATATCTTTTATGTTAGGAAGCTTTCAATTTATAAATCACATGTAAAAGTACTGGTGGTTGGGTGTGCCTTTTACAAAATGTACTTTATCTTCCTCACATAAATAACCGCTCATGAATCTCAATCAGGCTAAAGTTATTGCAGTGATCATCAGATTAAGTATGCTTTCATTTGTTCCAAAATGAAAACAGATCTATTTTAGCACAATATATTATGAATTCATTTAATGTATTCCAAATTGTTATCTGCAGTTTATACAGAAACAAACACAATACTTCTTTAACTATATTGATTCACTAAGAAGATGAATATTGTCATTGCCATTTAGCAGCCGTTAACTACAGGCAGGTTTTTAACCCTTTATTTTCAGTTTATCTACACAATGTAGGGGATAATTTAGTAGCTTGTGACAAATGAGGGGCATAATCTGCGCATGAGGTCACTAGCACACTACCCCGTGCAGGTTAGGAGATCAGTAAACGTTATTTTTCCATCAGAAGGAACACCATAAGATCCATGCCAACCCTCAAGTAACTTAACATTTATTTCCTTGACTTCACTCATCCAAAACTAAAGATGGAAATCAGTCGTCGTTTTTGATAGAGAAATTCAAATCCAGTATGCATAAAAGGACTTGAATACAGAGGGAGGGGCTACCCAGATGTGCCATAAAAATTCCCTATTTTACTTTTTTAAATGTATGTCAGAATGATGTTAATAATTAATAGTCTTGCCTCGACAGCTGTTTTCAATGTTCATTATGCAGTGTGTGATGAAGTTCAAACACCCATTTTTGATCATTACCAAAAACAGGTTGAGAAGTCGGCTGAAGGATGTGATAGGGGGCAGAGAAGCCAGAACAAGATTATATAGTTCAGTCAGATGACAGACTGTAAGACTCTCAGATGAAGATGAGTATAAAGTCCAGTCCTGACATTCTAACTGTGTGGCCTTGGGTAAAGTACTTTTTGTCTCTGGGCCTCCATTAAGTGGGTATAATAAACAAAGTCATGTGTTTAGTGCTTGATATTTAAAGTGCTCTGTCCTGGAAGGTTCTAAATATTTAGTAGTTAAATATATTTTTTGAGTGTATTTAATTATGGGAAGATATAATGGGTCAATATCGAGAGAATGATACATCATGTTGGATCCAGTCCTATGAGACAGATGTACACACAGAGACAGCATGGAGCCTTTCTACTCAAATTTTGGTTCAGTTTAAAAAATCTGGCAAAAGCTGCAAAGCTTCTTGGGAATGCTGAATCTTAGGCCTCATTTCAGTCATATGAATTAGGAACATAACAGGAATTTTAGCAAGATTTTCAGATAATTTGCATGCACAATGAACTTGTAGAAGTACTGATCTAGAGATGCTTTTAATGGTAAATGTTTCATGAGTTATGGCTATGACAGTGTGAGAGTGTGAGTGTGTGTGTGTGTGTGTGTGTGTGTGTAAATAATTATATATAAAATGTCATATACTGGTGCACCAATATTCGATTAGCTGTATTGAAATCTTTTATACTAGCAATGCTCACCATAAAACAGGTGTTGGCAAGCTAAGTAGTTTTGTTATCTGCAGAAGTAGCCAATGTGTTAGAGAATTTAAAAATGTTTGATGATATTAATCAGAAATTAAAAAGTAAAAATATTGAGTATTGCTATTCCACAGGATAAGATTAATCTCTATTTTTTTAAACTTCATTTACTTTGAGAGACAGAGAAAGCAGAGAAGGGGCAGAGAGAGAGGGGCAGAGAATCCCAGGCAAGCTCCAGGCTGTCAGTGCAGAGTCCAAGGTGGGGCTCGAACTCATGAAACTGTGAGATCATGACCCCAGCTGAAACCAAGAGTCACATGCTTAACCGACTGATCCACCCAGGTGTCCCCAATCCATCTCTTTATATACCATTTCTTGCCTGTGCAAATCAACATTGTCTCAAAGTGCTCTCCAAGACCACTTATATCAGTCACACAGAGACCAATTCAAAGTACAAATTCTCAGACACTAAATCCTCAAATATGGTTAACCAGAATTCTTAAGGACTGAGAATCAAGGGATGGGAAATTCATACTCATGTTTTCTCTTCTTGAGAAAACCATTAAAATATTAAAAATTTATATTAAACATATTTACTATTACTATTTAAAATATTAAAAAGAAAAATATTAATGACTGAGACCTATCCTCAAAAATTCTAATTTACACTATTTTAGTAATGCTGCATATTGGGCATTTTTTAAAAGTTCTCCAGGCAATTCTACTGTGAAGCCAGTATTATGAACCCCTTGTTTTCAATATTGCTAAGCCTCGTGGTTAGTGCAGAGCATCTCCATCCAGTTGTCCCCTCCCGGCTGTGAACTATAAACCCTGACACTAGGTTAGAAGGATGGCTTGCACACTAGGATCAGAGTGCATATGTGGCACTTTATATCCAAACATGTATTAGTCACAATTCTAAAGTTATGATACTGGTTAGGACTCATAATGCAAGAATATTTGCTAACTAACTGATGATTTATCAAATAAACCCCATTCAGACAGTTCTCCTTCCTACCACTGACAGCCATCTCTTCCCATTTTGTTATTCAAAAATGTATCAGATGTTTAAAATGCAAGTGCAACTGGGTCAGATTAGGAACTTCACATTTCTGCAAATGATCCGGGATTTCATAAACGTGATATTGAAGAACCACATGCAAAGCCATTGGCAAATGACTTTCCAACAGAGCTAGACAAGTTAGCAGGAAGAGATCTGGGAAGCTGATAGGGGAGGATCATAAAAAGTTCAAAAAAGAATTATTTGAATTTCAAAAGATTAGGTGAGGTCCTTGGGAAAACTGCTGATGTACCAAAAGATTTATCTAAAAAAGGACCCGTCTTATGAACATGCTGTGAAAATCATCCTGAGTGAAAGGTTATACTAACTTTAAACTTACAAAAATATGCTGAAAAATTGAATTTCTTTTTGTTAGTTTCCAATAATCATGCACAGTTGCTACTATAACCTATACTTGATAGTGTATAAAATAAAATTAATTGCTTTAGAAGTTTTTAGTTCCATCTTTGCGAGAAGAAATTTCAAAGAGCACACTATACAATATGTGGTCTGAAATCTGATGTTGCATTTTACTGGATCCACTGTCCTTGAAAATAACTACTTTTCTATATTTTTCTCTCCTCCATGGTACCTGTCACGACAAGAGATGTCCAGAGTCAGGAATCATTGCCAGCACAAAGCTATTTAAAAGTCTATTACCTGCCAGGATGGGCTCTTCCTTGCTAATACCAGCATGACTTGTTTATTTAAGAAAATAACAAAGTTGAAAAGCTACACATCACAGATGGATCTTGTTACATACAATTGTTTATTTTAAACGAAGGTTTTTTAGCCATAACCTTAAAATACTTTTTACTTTGCTCTAAAAAGTTCACTTCTGGTAAAACCATCTAAAATATATTATGTCATTCAATGGGGCATTGTTAATTGTGGTAAAAATGAGAAATCCATGAAAAGGTACCATATTAGGAACGCTTCAGTGAAGTAAACACATTCAGTTAATTGAATATTCTAAATCTATAAAAAATAATGTTAGGAAGAGTTTACAAACATCAGAGAGTGCTTATGTTTTAATGATAGGTGGAATGAACAGGATATATATTATCTATTCCTTATAAATTTAATTGAATTATAAAAACATACACATAACAAAAAATGCAACAGTGTAGATGAAACTTTTAATAGTGTAGTGAGTCAGATAGGATCAGAAAAGTCATTTTTCTTCCATTTAAAATTTCCTTCCATACTTTAATTTTTTTAATTTAATGTTTATTTTTGAAAGAGAGAGTATGAGCAGGGGTGGGGCAGAGAGAGAGGGAGACCCAGAATATGAAGCAGGCTCCAGGCTGTGAGCGGTCAGCACAGAGCCCAATGTGGGGCTTAAACTCACAAACCGAACCACAAGATTATGAGATGCTCAAGTGACTGAGCCACCTAGGTGCCCCTCCAATTTTTAACATATTCCATGAAATACTGCAATTATTAGAAAAAATATATGGCTTTCAATTTAAAGTTCAAACTAAACCAAAAACACTTTTTCTCAATTTTATAAGTCTAACTAATTCATTAGGATCCTTCATTTCTTGACAGATTACAGTGGAATATATTGTGATTCAAGAAATTCAAGTTAAAAGTATTCACAGGTTCTAGTACTGACATACAATAAATTCACTAACGAACTTGCTCTTAATGAAGATTTTTAAAATATAATCTAAATTTGTCAGAGCTAAATAAATGTGTTCCAGAGAAAAGGAACAATGTTTTATGTATGAAAATCAATATTTTTAATATGACACTGGAAAAAAATAACAAAATAGAAACCAAACCACTTGTCACCAAATCTTTCCTATTGGAGTTCTAAGGAGCAAATGCATGACCTCAGTTTTTTCCTAGCACAGTTACCATGATCTATATGAATCTACGTGTGAATTACAAACTATTTGCCCATCCTAGACACTATATGGAGCCATGGAAGGGGAAAGGATTTAAAATCAACAACACCCCTCAGACTTGTGGGGTGGAGAGGATGTATTGACAGACATAGGAACTTACAAGGTGTAATATGTCAAGCAAATTAACTGGCATACTGAGAAAGAGAATGTTACATCTATCTTCTTACCCTTTGTACCCGCCTAATATAATACTTAAATCACAGTACTAAGGCGGTAGCAGATGGCTAATAATTCACTGAACAGCAGGTAATACAATAGAAAGATGTTATTGGAGCTGGGAGGACCCTAGAACACAGGGGAGGGCTAATATCCTTCTTTTTGACATCACTGTTGGGAATATCCCAGTACCAGGAATAAATGTAATTAAGAAAGGATCTGCATATGGAGAAAAGATCTCCATATTTTTGTGAGAGCATGGACTGGTAGATATTTCACAGGGCATTTAACAACAAGCACTAATAAATTATTTTTGGAGAGCTGCTATAAATTACAAATAACACATGCAGTTCCCAGAATCAAACAATCTCCCACAAATCCCCATGATAATTTTTGTGTTGGAAGAAAACGAGTACAAAAAGTGTAACAAGAAAGGTCAACTGGGAAAGATATGGTTTCTCACTAGCTTACAAATTGAGTCTTCCAGAAAGCAATCAGCATGACATCCTCCCCATTTCTTTGCCTCATATTTCATCTGTTATGTCTTGAAGCTGGGATGGAGCCTGTGATTTCAAATTTTACAAATGGAACATAATCGGAAAGTGTTGACACAAATATGCAATCACTGAGTATCAACACAAACAATACAGTCATGCAAAGAACAGTTACCTAATTTATCTATCAAAGCCTTCTTTATAGGGAGAATGGGGGAGAGGGGTAGGAAGGAAGAAAAAGAGAAAACTTATATACCAGAAAGAAAACATGATAATTATATTATTTCCTTTAACATTGTTTCTCTTTGAATGCTTTTTTTTTTTTTTTGGTCTGTTTTGAAGTGTGACCTTGAATACCAATAAATAGAAAATTCATAAATGTAGATTTCTATTAATGATACTGAAACAACATGATATCTGTTTGGAAAATAAATATAAGCTTGAATGCTTTTCACTTATCATACACAAAAATAGAGGGATAGGAGCAAGGTGGACAAACAAGATGTCCCCCTCTTGCATACGCTATGAGCAACAGTAATGTGGCATTCATCCACAGATAAAAACGCTTTCCTGTGGTTTGGGGAGCCAGGTAGAGGAGACTGTGGGACCCCAAAGCAAGTCAAGACTGAAGAGAGCCGTTTTGAGAAGGCAGGTTTGCCCCCAGGTGACTACATGCCAAGTAAATTCCCAGCTACATACTCAGAAACAGTTCTGTATCCCTAAGGACTTGGCTACCGTTTAATTTGTCTTGGTCCTGTCACTAGCACCACATACCAAGGAACCCAGGAGAAGTTACTTCACCCATGTGTGTGTTAGGTAAAAGACGTTCAAGATTTGGTCACAGCTATGGACCCTGAAGTGGCCCATGAATGGTTTCAGCTCCTATTGGCCACAGTCTTGGAGCCCCTGGAGGAAAGGTGCCAAATCCAGTCAGATCATAGGTTCTGGAAGGGCCAGAGTCTCGGCTTCAGCCTATCTCAGCCACAGTCTGTGAATAGGTCCTGTTAGTACAGAAACCTGTGTCACTGAAGATCCTGAAAGGGCCCTATACTTGGTCCTAGCCCCCTCACAACCAAAGTCTGACAGTAGACCTGCCAACCCAGGAACTCAGCAGGAGACAATCCCATCTGCAATCCCAGAGTTCCTGAAGGGCTCTATAGTCAACTCAAATCCCTCCCAGTGATCATTTATCACAATCACATCACTTAACAAAGATAAACACCTACATTTAGAAAAAAAGGAAGATCTGAAATAAATAACCTCACTTTATATGTTAAGATATAGAAAAAACATAATCTAAGTCCCAAGGTTGCAGAAGGAAAGATATATTAGAGATTAGAGAAGAAATAAGTGAAGACACTGAAGAGACAACAACAAAAAATCAATAAAACAAAGAGTTGGGTTCTCTTTGTTTTTGTTTTTTTGTGTGTGTTTAAAAAAATAAACAAAATTGACTAACCATTGGCTGGACCAACAAAGAGGAGAAGAGAGAGGACTCAAAAAGATAAAATCAGAAATGAAAGAGGTGATATCACAGCTGACATGGCAGAAATACAAAGAACTATAAGATTACCATGAATAATTATGATGAACAAATCTAAAAGAAATGGATAAATTCCTCGAAACATACAACCTCCATGACTGAATCTTGAAGAAGTATAAAATATGAACAGATTAAAAACAACTAAGGAGAATGAAGCAGTTTTCAAAAATTTCCCCAAAAGAAAAGCCCAGGACCAGATGGTGTCATGGGTGAATTCTACCAAACTGGTGCCAATTAAACTCGTGCCAATCCTTCTTAAATTCTTCCAAAATACTGAAAAGGATGAAACACTTCTAGCCTCGTTTTACAAGGCCAACATTAGCCTAATACCAAAGCTATTTAAGGATTTACAAACCAAGAAACCCACAGGCCAATATCCCTGATAATTATAAATGCAAAAATTCATAACAAACTAGTAACCTGATTTCAATAGCACAATACAAAGATGATACATCATAATCAAGTGGGATTTATTACTGAGATTCATAAATGGTTCAACAAACAGCAACCGATAAACATGACATACCACATTAGTAGAAAGAGGGACAAAAATTCTATCATTCTCTCAAGAGATGCAGAAAAATTTTTTGACAAAATTTAACATCCTTTCAAGATAAAACCTCTCAACAAACTGGGTAGAGAAGGAACATACTTCAATGTAATAAAGTTGATACATGAAAAACCCACAGCTAACAATGTACTCAACAGTGACAAGTTAGAAGTTTTCCTCTAAAATCAGGAACAAGACATAGGTGCCCACATCTATCTCTCCCATTCAACATAGTATTCGAAGTCCTAACCAGAGTAACTGGAAAATAACAAAAATAATAGGCATCTAAATAGAAAAAGAGTAAAATTGTCTCTCACTGCATATGATATGAACTTATACAAAGGTAATACAAAGACTCCACTGTAACTTTGCAGGATTATAAAATCTCAGTTTAATTACTACACACTAACAACAAACTATCTGAAAAAGAGAGAGAAAAATACAATAGTATTAAAACTATGAAATACTTATGGGGAATGCATTTAATGAAGGAGGTGAAATATTTGTACACTGAATCTATAAGACAATTATGAAAAAATTAAAGACATAGATAAATGGAGAGCCATCCCATGTCCATGGATTAGAAGATTAAAAAATTTTTAATTTTACATACTACCCAAAAAATATACAAATTCAGTGAAATCTCTATTAAAATCCCAATGTATTTTTTCACAGAAAATAATCCTAAAATTTTTGTGGAGTTACAAAAGACTCTGAGTAGTCAAAGCAATCTGGAGAAAGAAGAGCAAGGCTGAGAACATCACAATTCTTGATTTCAAACCATATTGTAAAACTATACCAGTCCAACCAGTACAAGATAGTATTGGCATAGAAAAAGGCACATAGACCAGCAGAAGAGAATTCAAGAGTCCAGGAATATACCTACACACATATGGTCAAATAATATTTGACAAAAGAATGAAGAATATTCAATTAGGGAAAGGATATTTTCAGTAAGTGATGCTGGGAAACTGCATATCCCTATATGAAAGAACAAAATTGGACTCCTATCTCATACCAGGCACAAAAATTAACATGAAATAGATTAAAGATTTAAATTTAAGACTAGAAGAAAACATAGAGAAAATCTCCTTGATAATTGTTTGGATATGGTACCAAAAGCACTGACAACAAAAGCAAAATTAAACAAATCAGACTACATAAAACTAAGAAGCTTCTATGCAAGAAAATAAACAATCAACAAAATGAAGGACAGCCTGTGAAGTAAAAGAAACTATTTGCAAACCATGTATCAGGTAAAGGGTTAATACTGAAAACATATAAAGAACTAAGAACTCAATCACAAAAGGATTAGCAATCACACTGAAAATGGGCAGAGGACATTTTTCCAAAGAGGATAAAAATATGGCCAACATGTTCACAAAAAGATTCTCAATATGACTAATCCTTAGGGAAATGCAGGTCAAAACCACAATGAGATATTACCTCAAACCTGCTAGAATGACTTGTACAAAGAGAAGAAATAAGTGTTGGTGAGGATGTAGAGAAAGAAAACCCTTGTACATGTTGATGGAAATGTAAATTTCACAGCTGCTATGAAAAAACAATATGGAGACTCTGCGAAAAATAAAAAATAGAACACCATATGATCTATCTATCATCTATCTATACATATATTCTAGGTGTATCTGAAGGATATGAAATTACTATCTCAAAAAGATGTCTGCACCCAATGTTCATTGCAGTATTATTCACAATAACCAAGATATGGGAACAACCTAAATCCATCAATGGATGAGTTAGATTAAGAAATATGAAATATATAGAGAGATGTAAAGACATAAATATAATGGAATATTCATTAGCTATAAAAAAAGAAGGAAATCAAGCCAATTGAAATAACTGTGAAATGGACTGTGAGAGTATAATGTTAAGCAAAGTAAGTGAGAAAGACAAAGACAAAAAGCTGAACTCACAGAAAACAGAAAACAAAACTGTGGGTGCCAGCAGGTAGAGTAAATGGGAAGATACTGGTCAAAAGGGATGAAATTCCAATTATAAGATGAATAGGTTCTGGGGATCTAATGTACAACATGATGACTATAGTTCGCAATTACTGTATTACATACTTAGAAGTTACTAAGAAAGTACATCTTAAACTGTAGTCACTACAAAAAATGTAATTATGTAAAATACTGTATGTATTCACTGACCTTATTATAGTTATATCTTTGCAATGTATATGTATATCAAATCATCACCTGTATAAAGTTACACAATGTATGCATCAATTATACTTTAATATAACTGGTAAAAAATACAGAAAAATAATTGTCCAGAAATAAGTTGATGATCAAACTTTCTAAAATGCATACACATGTACACACACAAAAAATCTTCCAAATGAGAATTAAAGGAAATTATAGAAAAAATACATGTATGCCTTTAAAAATAAACAAAGATTTAAAATTTAGAAGTAATATCCATATTAGGAAATGTAATTAAATGTGACTGATAAAACAATATGGGTAAAATTTAAGTGAGAGAGAGTTGAATGTATTTTAAGTATCTATTACAAGATCTAAAGAAGTAAAATTCTTATGAACAAAATTGTTCAATTTCAAAAAAGAAGGAATGTAAGTGGTCTTATTATAGAGTACGAAATAAAAATAACCAATAAAATATGCAAAGATATTCAAATTTTCAAGTAACCCAAACATGAAAAACAACAAAAGACATTTTTCCTTTGTGTGTTTTTATCTATCAGAATGTCAAATATACAAGTTTATTAAAACAAATTTTGGCAAATAAGAATTTATAGAAATAGCCAATTCTCATATTGTGATGGTAAAAATATAAATTAATACAGAGAATATGGAAGACAATTTGGTAGTGTCTACAAATTTTAAATTCTATATACTCTGTGTCACTGAAATTACACTTTAACATATCTACCCTATAAAACCATGAGACATATGTCCAGAGCTAAAAGTAAAAATGTTCACTTTGTAAAGAAAATAAACAAAATAATTAAGTGAATAAATAATAAAGAAAAATAACCTGAATGCCTTTTAATGGAGGAACAGCGAAATAAGCTAAGCTAATGAACTAAATAAATATTACACTGTTTACTACTATGTAGCTGTTGAAATGATTAGATTTATATGTATACCAATATTCCAACTCTCCAAGATCTACTGTTTAGTGCAGAGAACAAGCTGCTGAAAATTCTTGCATAATAATGCAATTCATGTAAGAATTAAAAAAGTAAGGGTGGCTGGGTGGCTCAGTTGGTTAGGCATCCGACTTCAGCACAGGTCATGATCTCACAGTTTATGGGTTTGAGTCCCGCATCAGGCTCTGTGGACTCTGTGCTGACAGCTGGGAGCCTGGAGCCTCCTTCAGATTCTGTGTATGTGTCTCTCTCTCCCCCTCCTCCACTTGCCCTCTGTCTCTGTCTCTCAAGAAAATAAACATTACAAAAAAATTTTTTAAAAGATGAAAATAAAAACATAAGTCATACTGTGTAATTTCTCTAAGTGAATAGGTATTTGAAAGGATTCATACTAACTGACAATAATTAATGTCTCTTAAGAGGATAGCTTAAAGGCAGTGACCAAATAGGTTATCAGTCTTAATTGTAGTGTGTGATCTTTTTTTTTTTTTTGCCAAGAGAACTTATTAGTACTAGATAAATTAATTTCAAACTTGAGTATTAACTTCATAACAGGCACTTAGGTAGTTTTTGCTGAATAAATGGACAGAAGGAAGGAAAATGTTAGGCACAGAAAGAGAGATTAAGAATGGAAGGAAGAAAGGACGTATGTCCGTAGTAAGTGGAGGGCAGGACAAACGATTTTGGCCTCATGCAATAGATGGGGACACATCAAAGATTCTTCTATATTGGGGAACTTCGTGATCAACGTGGTGGTGTGGGAGAACAGCTGTGTACAGGATGGGGAAGCATGGGTAGAAGATGGAAAGAGATAGCAATTCAGTCCCGAAAGAGCAGGGATGAGTGATGACAGAAATTTAAGCAAGCTCAAATGCTTACGAAGCGTAGCAAGTCGAGAGGGAGCAACTGATTCCAAGAAAGGAGATACATAATAGTGCAGGACTCTGAGGAGTCTGGAGGAAATGAGATCCTGAGAAGAGGGAAGGAATTATCCTTACACAGAAGAGAGGTTACGTCCTCCCTCATAGCAAATAATGCAAAAGAGGCAGTCATGCAAAGATCTGAGAGAAATGTTTCAGGCAGAAGGAAAAAAAGTAGTACAAAGCCTCAGGCTGGGCTAAGCTTGGCCTCTTCAAAGGAAGGAGATAGAAAGATCCGTGTAACTAGAGTACAGTGATTAAAGGGGAGCAATAGGAAATAGGCTCTAAGAGGTCAGTGGGGAACAGATTGTACAGGGCTCTCAAAGAGTATAGATTTTATCCTATTTGCAACAGGAAGCCAATGGAGGGATATAAGAAGGTTGTGATAGGATCTGATTTAGCCTCTAAAAAAAGCAGAGGAGCAATAGTCCAAACAGTAGACTATTGCAGAAGTCCAGGTGTGATAAAATGGTGGCCAGAATGACTATGATAGTGGTCAAAGTGGTGAGAGGTATTTGCATGTCAGGTACATTTTGGAAACATAACCAACAGGACTTGCTAATGCATCTAATATGCAGAAATAAGGCAAATTATTGAGGAAAAGATGTAATTCAGTAGAGAAGTAGAAGGACAGGAATTTAGATAGGATGTCTAAATGTAAAATAATAGAAGTATCTATTTGTTACAGGAGAAAGAAAATTTCAATGTGCAGTCATTGATGAGAGTGATTAGTCTGAAATAAAGGTCATTGTTTAAGAGGTCAAACTGAAAGTGTGGTTCTATGATGAGGTATCACACGGGATGGTAACGGGGCTTGGCATGAATGAAGGTAATAAGAGAAGCTAATATAATGAAATGGGGGGGAGGTAGTAGAGTAGTAGTTACCAGATGATAAAAAAAAACCCAGATAAGTAGAACTTCTTATATAGAGTTGAGAATTAATGAGTTATGTGTAGGAATGGGGAATGAGTTTTATTCAAATCCTTGCATAAGGTATGTAGGGTTGGGAAATCAGAAGTCTTAGTGTGAGAGAGTACAGAGAAAGTGAGTCAGGCCAGAGAGAAAGCACACTCTCAGTGAAGTGACTGAGAATACAACATTGGTTTCACTGACTCTCTCAGAGACAAGCAGCAATGAAATTCAAAGTGAGAAAAGCAGGATGTGATTTGGTAACAGACATTCATTAGAGCATGTGGGTAGGTGAACACACCAACGGGTGGATGGTCCTAGAGATTTATATCTTGCAGTGTGCCTGAGGGTCACAGGGCTGTTAAGAACAGTGAGTTTATTTGGCTATGATTTTTCCAAGAGAAATGTGAAGTCAGCTGTTAAGCAGTTGAAAGTGCTTTTGCAAGAATGAAAAACGTCATGAAAGCTATCCAAGGTACTGGTTTTTCCAAAACTTTCCAAAAACTAGGGGCATCCATAGACAGCCTGGAACTTAGGAGCAAAGTAGCCGGATGGGGAGGTTACACTTGAGGGATGAATTCTGAGGCACAATGAATAATATGGTACAGTCACAGCTGGCAGAAGAGGGATATTTATAATATAAATAGGGAAACAGAATGTAAGGACAGTGAAAAAGAATGTCTTGGAGGATAGCTAATTTGTCTTCGTGGAGAGAGGAGAATCTAAGCATGGAAGACCAACATCCCTCTATGGAAGAGAGAAGTTGGTAAAGGAACACAGGAAAAATGGGATCTATGGACAAAGAGGTGGTGGGGCAAACAATAGGTTCAAAATCAGATACTCAGAATAATCTGTTATGTCATCAAGGTGCTAATATTTTTGAATCATTAACTATTACATTTACAGAAGGGTCATACACACCTTATAAAAGTCCCAAATGGATAATACCTTGAGAAACCTCGGCTACTTTTGTTCCAAAAAAAGATGAAAGGTGCTTGATTTGGCTTCAGATCCACACTCACTCCCTTATTCTGCCCAGTTAAAAAGAATGAGTCATGGTGGCATCCATGGCCAATACAAGGCAAAAAGAAATGAAATTTGAGACTACATGATACTGAAATCACTAATACCCCCAACTCCATGCAAGAGACCTGGGATGGAGCTCAGGCCCTAGTAATTTTTAAATGTTTATAGTTCTAAAAATTCTAATGGAGAGACAGCATTGGAAATGACTGATATATCTGACAGAAATATTTCCAATTCTTTCTTACATAATCCTAACAGTACCATTAGGAAGACTTAGAAGAGACAAGACCAAGAAAGAAAATTGCAAATATCTCTCACTTAAGAATATCTATGCAAAATTCTAAGCAAAATATTAGCAAATCAGTTTTAGTAGCATATTAAAGTATCAATGAAATGTAACCAAAAGAGATACATTGCAAATTTGATTAAAAATGTGATTACCCCTCTCTAAAAATAGTAAAGGGGGAAGTATGTGGAAAGTGGTAATAAATGCCTAATCAATTTTTTAAAATAATGCAAGAAAGTAGGAGCTGATGGATTACCTACCTTGATAAACACATATAAAAACACCTTACTAAATATCCTGTTTACTCGTAAAATCCTAAAAGCCTTGCCATCAAAGTCACATTTAAGATACAGTTATCTGTGGGGCACCTGGGTGGCTCAGTTGGTTAAACATGCAACTTGGCTGAGGTCACGGTCTCATGGTTCATGAGTTTGAGCCCCACATTGGGCTCAGGGCTGACAACTCAGAGCCTGGAGCCTGATTCGGATTCTGTGTGTGTGTCTCTCTCTGCCCCTTCCCTGCTAATGCTCTGTCTCTCTGTCTCCCACAAATAAATAGATGTTAATTTTAAAAAATATATATACATACAAAATACCCTACCTTTGTAGATAAATAAGTTTAGAAAAGGAAATTTTAAAATATCCCATTCACAATAGCAACAGCAAAAAAACAAAATCTTGAAAATGCCTTTATGAAAAGTATCCAAGACTTACATGAATAAAGTTACAAGACTGTGGAAGCAAGAAGTTTTAATAAATGGTGAAATGCAGAGATTCCATTTTGTATCATGTTAGTTCTCTCTAAACCAATCAGTAAATTTATGTATGCACAGTGAAAATTCCAATGAATATATCTGTGTATCTGTCTCTCTCTGTGTTTAAATATGCAATGTGTAAAAATATGTTTTCAACATTTATTTATTTATTTTGGGAGAGATAGAGAGAGCTTGAGTTGGGGAGGGAAGGAGAGAGGAGGAGAGAGAGAATTCCAAGCAGTGTCTGCACTGAAAGGCTCTGCTACCCTCATGTGGGGCTCAAACCCACAAACTGTGAAATTACGACCTGAGCAGAAATCAAAAGTCGGAGCTTAACTGACTGAGTCACCCAAGCACCCTTTTAATTGTCAAATACTTAAAAATTCATCTTGAAAAAGAAAATGCTATGTATAGCCGGGTAAATCACACACACACACACACATACAGAGTAATGAAAAATAACTTGTCTGAAGTGATATTAAAACACATAATAAAACAACAAAAATTATAACAAGATGTTGTAGATCCAAGACTAGAATAACTACTGGAAAGGTTTTTTTGTGAAACTTTAAATATACCCAGGACACACTAATAATCAGAATATAGGAAAGCAAGTATTTCAAATGGACAAGGGAAAGATGGATTACTCAGTAAGTGTTTTTGCGATAACTTCCAGTCATTAGGTGATAAAGAAGCCAGTGCTCTCTCACTTCACCAAAATAAACTCCATATAAGATTTAAATATAAAAATATGCATAAAGTATTAGAAAATGTGAGCAAAGGTGTGTGTGATATAAATCTTAAAATACTGACAGATCTCACTACATAAAATTTTAAAATGGCATAGTAAAGGGGCGCCTGGGTGGCTCAGTCGGTTGAGCGGCCAACTTCAGCTCAGGTCATGATCTCACAGCTTGGGGGCTCGAGCCCCACGTTGGGGCTCTGTGCTGACCGCTCAGAGCCTGGAGCCTGCTTCACATTCTGTGTCTCTCTCTCTCTCTCTGACCATCCCCTGCTCACCCTCTGTGTATCTCTCTCTCAAAAAGAAATATAAATAAATAAATAAATAAATAAATAAATAAATAAATAAATAAAATGGCACCACAGAAAAGGGAAAGCAGAAATGTAAACATTATTTGGAACATACTGACAGAAAAATTCATTTTTACAAAAAGATGCCTTACAACCCAACAGAAAAATAAGCTAAAAATATGAACAGAAGATGTAGAGAAAAAATTAAGAATAAATACATGTGGTGATAATCACCCTCAGTAATTATCAACTAATGCAAATTTAAAGTTTTTTCATATATAAAACTTGAAGATATTCCAGAGATAAGTTATAAAGTGTTTCTTTTTAATATACAGAGAAAAGATACTTTTTATTTATTTATTTTTTTTTGCAGAAAGCATGAATTAGCCTAACCTCTATGGAGAATCATTTAGTTATATTTAGCCAAACTTAAAGCACTTCCAACTCTAAGACTTTATCTTATATATATCATTATCCAGGTATGAAAACAATATGTGTGTCTACATATGTAATACAGTGTGGATGTATATACATAAATATATATAAAACATATACATGCACTTACAAATGTTCATAGATGCATTGTTCATGAAAGCCTAATGTGAGAGAAGACTGACTTAGGTTTGACTCATCCATACTATGGAACATTATATAAAAAAATAAGAGATAACACAGAGCTCTCTGCATTCAATGGAAAAATCCCCATGGCATATTTGTTAGTTTGAAATACATTCTGCAGAACAGGATGCACAGTGTGATCTGATTTATGTCCTAATTAATATTTACATGTGTTCTCCTTGATATAGAGTTATTTTAAACTTCAGTATGGTTAGGATTCTTTTGAAGGACATATGTTGCTTTTTTTGTTGTGTAAGTTACTGACTATACTAGTGAACTGGATGATTGGACAAGGTAAAATGTGTGTGTACATAGAGAAAAAATACTGAGTAAAATTATAATAGTTTCTATAGTCCTTTTTCTTTCTTCCTAACCTTCTTTATTTCTTTTTCCCCTCTGTCTTTCTTCCAATATTTATTGCATACCTACTATAAAAGTCAAGCCATGTGAAATAATTGACCTGCTTTTGATATAAAACAAAAACCATTCCCTATGATTCGACCTCATAAATTTTAGGCAATTTTCATTATATTCTTATATAATTAACATTATTACCCCATTTCTCTTACTCCTTCTCTCTCAAAGATATCCACATGCACATGTATATGTGTACACAGACACAGACACACACACACCCCATTGAGCAAGTTACTTAAACTTGAAATAATTTATTTTGTACTTATTAATATACGAGTTTATTTCACATGTATACTTTTGTCTCCCCACCATTTCCATTTGTCTGACCAACCACTGCTATTATGACATTCCACACATATTTAACACCAAGCAAAGGTAAAGTTCCATTTTTAAAAACTAAAGAGACACTTTGGACAACACATTTTTGGCAATGGGATCTGGATAATAGTCATCCGACATGGTAGGGGAAATTGACACTCTGCATTATAAAAAGAACAGTCATACATCAACTGCTACAGAAATGAAAAAAGATGGAAAATTTTAACAATCTATTTAAATATTTTCTTTAAGATACTTCCTTCGCTGGCAGTGACCCTGAAGAGCCTCCCTGGTCAGTCACCAGAAGCAACTCTCCATGGAATTGATGAACTTGGTTTCCAAATTAGGAAGACAGCCACCTTTTTCTATATTTTCTTGCATGTTTGTTCAAATGTCTTCTACAGAACTAAGTTCTTTTGGCATCTTAGGAATTTTTTGCTGTTTATGGAAGGATTCTTCACCTTCTAATCTCAGTGTTAATGGTTTTGCATCTTTTTCATTCTGGTTTGATTTTTGTCCATTTTTGGCTTGGGTATTACACATAGTATTACATATACATTTATTTACTGAAGCTTTTCCTTTGCTTCAACCTTATCAAAATCATCATCAATATCTTCATCATCATCAACTTTACCAACTTCAAGTTTTACTTTTTTCTGTAGAAACTTGCTATCACTTCCAGAAGTGGATCGCTTTCCAGATATCGCTAAGGCTTTCACATGGCTCTGTATCTTCCTCTACAGCTACTAAGTGCTGCTCACTAATACGCACAGACCCCAAACCACACATAACCATAAGACCGCAGGTGGTATTACTTCAGAGCCCCAAAGGAAAACAGTGCCTGTGCCAACATTTTCAAAGCTACCAGTGGTATGCAATTGGACTGCCTTCATCATTCATTGCCTCTGCTTCAATCATGTACAATTCATCCTCTGCACAAACCCTTAAACTGATTGTTTTTAAAGAAAATTTGTGTTCATTTTCATTTCCCCCTTTACAGTTGGCTTTTAGTTCACAACACTTCTTGGGGCTGGAAGTCCAAGACTGGGATGCCAGCAGTGGGGGGCCCTCCTTCAGGGTATAGAGGTCTTACTGTACCCTCACGTGATGAAAGCAGTTTATATCTCAAAAAATGTAAACCTCTTGCATAAGAATACACACCAAGTCTGTGTAAGAGCCCATATTTGATAATTTTTAAACATTTTTTTAATGTTTCATTTATTTTTGAGACAGAGAGAGACATAGCATGAGTGGGGAGGGGCAGAGAGAGAGGGAGATACAGAATCCAAAACAGGCTCCAGGCTCTGAGCTGTCAGCACAGAGTCGGATGTGGGGCTCAAACCCACGAATGTGAAACCATGACCTGAGCTGAAGTTGGAGGCTTAACTGACTGAGCCACCCAGGTGCCCCAAGAGCCCATATTTGAAAGGAAAGCCTGTTTGATACCAAATTATACATATTTTATCTTATTTCATGCCATGTGTTTATGTCATGAATAGTTTGCGTTTCTTTATATTATTGCAGATTATCACTATGTTACTTTTTAAAATCATTCACTCATTTTTTTGTTTACTCACCACTTACTGAAAACTTTCTGAAGATATGCCAGTAAATGCTTAATCACCTACTCTCTGGGGAAAAGCTCTTTCCCTACCTAATTCTGTATTATTAACACTCTCACCATGCCTGATGACAAACTACCAAGGCAACACCAAGGAGCCTATACAATTCCTGAAAACCTAACATTCAGCTCTCACACACTAGCATGAGGGAGACCCAGCACTCTACGGGTCACCTTCCATATACCACTATGTTCCATATACCACTTTGCATGACATTAGGGAAAAAAGAGAAATCATGTGATTCCTGCCTCTGGATAATCCAAGATCTGGAAAAAGAACTGATAATCGACAACAAAAATGATAAATTTTAGAAAAATAGAATATGTTAAAGTCTATTATCTTCCAGACTTTTTCATCCGTTCGATGACTATTTACAATACTGTTCCCAGTTGAAAGTTATCTTCATTCCTCTCAAAACTATAATATAGGCAATTAAAATTTACTCTAGAGTTTAGCCAGAAAAAATATTGTAAATCAAACTTCAAAGCCTTTTATTCATTTCATCTCTAGTGAATAAAAAGTTCTTACTGTTATTTCACCTTGTATATCCTCCCTAATGTGACTTTTACTAGCTCTATAATGAAGTAGAAGAGAAGTAAATAGTAGTAACTACCCGTGTTACATGGGATAATTACTATAATCACAGCATCATGATTCTCTATATTGATGTATTTTACCTACAACACATCCAGAAAATTATTTACTTCAAAAATGATGAATGGCTTACAACAACAATTCAGACAGGTATTATGAAGATAGGTAATAGGGTAAACACAATTTTCCCTTGAAATAGGATTACAACATGTTCTATACATTGGCATTTGTAGATACTGTGTTTAAAGATATTCTTTAAATTTTGCTGACATCAAATGGGGACTCTGATTAGGATAAGCCTGATGACATTGACAAAGGGAGATATTTTAAACATGGTTTCTTCTTGAAACATACTATGTTCTTCACAATTAAAACAACAGGTCATTTTTTTTGTGAGAAAGCCTGTTTCACTTAGCAAAAATGTTGATAGCTTAAAGGCAGCCTAAATGACAAATTACTAAATAATTTTAAGTATGTCGTTTTAACTACTTGAACCAAATTGTTCTTTTGTGTAGGTAAGTAGAGAAAAGAAAGTAGTTCATAAAACCTTTTATGTGAAAATTGCTTCTCATTATAGTATCAAAAACTCAACACTGAATCTGACACTCTATAACCTGAAAGCAACAAAGTTTCTACAGAAAGGTGTAATTCTTTTATTGATATAAGACCATCTTCCTACCCACAATACCAAAGATCCTCTTAAGAACAATAATGCTGCTAGAAATATACATGTACACCAATTACTATAGGCTGAACAACTGGTCTTAAACATACTTGTATTACTGGTTTTTAAAAATTACACAAATTCTGCTGCATATGCATTCATTTAAAATCATTACAGTAAGTCGAATGGTTTTTGCCAGCATTTACTGGCATACCATCAGAAAGCTGGTATCAGAAAATACCAACTCAAGCTACAGTTACTACTGTAACTTGTCCAACTGTCACATTGGAATCTACACTATTTTTGATATTATACATTAATTGCAATTTTTTTAAATGGTAATCATTAAAGATGATCAGTAGGACAATTATGACCAGAAAGTGAATGCAATCTAGACATTTTTTTTTCAACAAGCACGTCTTGAGCTATTTACTCTATTTCAAATCACACTAAGTTGTTATTCAAATATAAGGAATAAGACTTGGACTTTTCCCAGACAGACCTGTAGAATATAGAAACATAAACAAGGATATATAAGAGACATGATGACAATTCATTACATGTAACTACAAGTTGAAGGCAAAATATGGGGGAGAGAGTAGGTAATGAAAGGCATGACTTTTGCAACTTGAAACAAGATTTCTCCCATCAGAGAAGAGTAGAATGGTCCTTCAATATAGAAATAAAAGGTCAGAAAATATTCTCCCTGTTGTTAAAGGCTATGGTTTTCAGTTTGGGCCACAGATTTGTAACTGAGCATTTCTGTGATAGGTCATATTCTTTGAAACTTCATTATACATAATTTCACGTGGGTTGAGTTTTTTGTGTAATCTACAATAGTATTAAAACAATAAGTTTATCTTCTAGTAACCTATCATTTATTTTCCCACATAATAAAAAAGCTGTTCTCCATAGCAAAATACATTACACTGCCCATGCCAATAACTGGTGGTGAGAATCATGAGCAAGCATCACATTTTGCTAAGTTTGGGTTTAATTCTGAAGTATTTGACTCATGTTGTTATTCTTATAATATCCAACAATTACAAAAGCATAAAGGATATTTTAAGAACATATGTGAAGAACATAATTATGATGGAAGTGAAAGTTGAGATAATTAAATTTGAAAATAGTGAATTGACAAACATTTTACACATATATCAGATAAATCATTTGTAAGTGGCAGTAATTCAGAAGGTCAGGTGAAGACTCACACAGGGGCTAACCATGTGTCCTAGTTTCTCTGGGACCAGTCCAATTTATATGTATTCCCTTGATACCTTTCTGATTTGGCATCTGTTCCAGAACTTTCATTTTTAAACAACACTATTGTTTAAATAGTTAAATTCAAATGACCTGGTGTAGGTCTGGGAGTTGTCCATTTTGTACTGTGAGTTTCTGCTGTGATCTTTCTTAGCACATGGGACACGTAGGTTCACAGAATAGAGTTCTTGCTTTAACTGGTGGTTAAATTTAAAGACAAACAGGATCAATACCCTACCTCTTTTCCCAATCCTTTTCAAATGCACCATAACTTTAATTTAACTCTTTAAGGCCGAGTGTCCTGAGCTCTTTCTGATAAAATGAAGCACACTCTTAAATGCTTAAAATCCCCTGGAGCAGAGGCAGAAGAAGTTGGTACTACACCCCGAGGACCCACTTGGTGCACCATCTGCTTTCACCATGGCCGTAACCAGTCCCACAGTCCTGAAAGCCACCGAGGTGTTAGTCAGCATGACCAATGGAAAATGTAAAAAATAGCAGAAGTGCATATGTGAGATCTGAGTGGGAAACAGAAGAGGCCCTGCCTGCGTACGTGATAGAGTATCTGGATGTGTGTTGCCATGAGTGCTGTTTCCTCATTTTCTGGCATAAAATAATAACTCATTTTATTTTTTATTTCACAATAATCCATTTTAGGAGAAGCAAGTGTAAAAAGCATATATTTAATGAAAGTTTAAAGATTTCTGCTTCTCAAGAAAGTTGTACAAAATATATGTCGTATTCACTATCCACTGAATTATAGCAAAATCACTGATCATATTAAAACCAGAGAACTCAAGTCTACTTCAAAACACCTCCATGGCCTTCACATATTATAGTTAATTTAAGATGACTATACTGGAAAAAAAGGATTTAATACATGCAGCATTAAAATATCAATTTACATACCATTCTATGCAAAGTGACTTTTTATTTAGATCAAATTACTATTTCAAATGAATCTTGCTCACTTTTACTTCCAAATTTCCACATATAAGAATAAAATATAAAGTGATATCTGTTAATTTATTGGCTTGAATAACAGAAGAACTTTGGAAACAGTTAAATGAGTCTAGTTTTATATCAGTGTTGCTAGAATCATAAAACAGAAAGTTAATTTCAATAGTGGTTCCATTTTTTTTCCTTTCAATTCAGAATATTGGAGTAAAACTATACAAATTTTATTCTGTTTGGATTTTCTAGGATTTTCTAGAGAAACAGAATCAAAAGTACCAAAAGTATATATGAATATGTATGTGTATCTGTGCGCGCACACACACACACACACACACACACACACACATTCTTGTATATAGAGACAGAGATTTAAGAAACTGACTCATAATTAGGAGTGTGTTTAGCATATATAGAAAGTATGCTCTCAAATAAAAATATTATCATCTACAAAGAGAGTCAAATGTAGATGTCAATAATTTCAAAGTTATTAACCATAAAAAGCAACTTTGAAGATTACATACTTTTGAAGATTCCATATTTTTTATGAAAAATAATTTAAATAAGACCATATTGCAAGTGAATATACATTCTTCAGAAATATACAAACAATGTGGTATGAGACAGATACAATTAAGAATTTGATTAAATTATAAAAATGTGTACCAAGAATATTTAAGCTGCATATGCTACATTTTACTATCCAGATAATAAATACAAAGGAATATTAATTTTGCTATAATAAAATCTATATGCTTTTATTTTTTGAAAGAATTTTATTACTGAAAATTGGTTTTGAATATAATTATATAGGTCTAAGAAATCAATAAATCCATTGTATTGATCAATAAATAAATAGGGTAATAATTATGACATTTAATTATTTTAATATCCTTTTTACTTTTACAAATGATCCTATTTGGTTGATGAATGATTGGGCCACATATTATGTGAAGATCTCTATCTCTATACTAAAAAACTCGCTAGTAACCAACAATGCTAAATGACAAAATAAATTTTAAAAAAAGATAATGTTCAAGTTTTTGGCTCCAGCATTGTTAATTATATCCAATGTCTTAGTATCTTGCTGCTAATTCAGAATAAGTTTGGAAATTAATTTCAGAATAAGCATAGGGCCTGAATTGTTACTTGAACTTTTGCTGACCATAAATATATTTTTATAGGTATTCTTATTAATAGTTCCTAGTTTTTATGAAAAGATACTGTCAGGTACTTCAAAGGCTTTACTTGCTTTTACTCTAGCAACCCTGTAAAGTAGGTACTACTTTTAGATATAAGGAAAACAACAAGGTTGGCAGCAATTCAAAGGTCACAAGACTGGAAACTTGTGAGGCAGCCCAGATGTGCATTCTATGTGCTCCTTGGAAATAACACAACAGAGTGAGTGAACAGTGAAAGCGTAGTGTCTTTTGCCAGAGACAAACTTATCAATGTTAGAAGGATACAAGATGGCAAACACAATGTAAATCCATAAGCAGCAGAAAACTGAATAGCTTTAAAACATCATGGGACCAGCAGGCTTACCCTACTCTTTATCACTTTGAAAGAACTTCAGACTGAACTTGTCTTTTGAGAACTAGCTGTGTCTCTGAGTGTGACTGTGTCTATAATATACTGGTCAGTTTTCAGGCATTTCATGGGGGATGGAAAGGATTTTGAGGTGGTTTTTCCCTCTGCTACTTAGACTCATCTGAACTGCAGACAGAACTAACAAAATTTCCACATGGGGAAAGGCAAGCTCATGACCAAATTTCTATGTGAGATTATTAAATTCCTATTGCACCACCTCCCAATGCTTCCCTCAAACCTCAAGTTACTGAGTGGAGGACACAAAAGATAATCAGTGTATACTTACTGAATATTTTTAAAACTCACATTATTTGATAAGAATTTTTGCCCAAGGTTTAGCATGTAGAACATCCTCTGGCAAAGCCATCAGAATGTTTCAGATTTGTACTTACCCACTTATACAAGGCTCTCCTGATTAAACTTAGATTGCATTCTTATTAGCGCTCACACAATTTAAACCTTTGTAAGAATGTACGTTTCTATTTGTACTCTTCTTTTCTGAAGCCTTATCTCCTCTCTAGCAGCATTTACTCAATATCCCCTGAGCGCTCTTTGAGCCATAATAGTACACGGAGTGGGATTTGCCAAGCATGAATATTCCATACAGATCGCAAGGATTCTGTAGTTCATGGACTCCATTGTCTTTGAAGGCAAAATTCAACATTAGCACTGATTTCTGTTCTCCCTTTGCAGAGCTAAGCAATAGTAGTATCCACATGTTTTAAGGGTAATTTATATTCAGTGAAAAATTATTATTCATATAGGCTCAAAGTTTCCTTATTCATTTGCATTTCTTCCTTTCATAGATTCTCAAGGAATGTTGAAAGAAAGAGTCTACTCTTCAGCTAATCTCCACTAGAAAGATATCAAGATAGAGAGAAAATTAATTCATGGATGACTTTAATTTAAAAATAAGGCAATGGCTATAGTTTGGACTGGGACATAGTTGGGCATTAGGATCAGATTTTACTCACCTTTATATCCCAGTATATAACACAATGCTTAATATGTAACATTTGTTTGCTAAGTGAACATTTGTTGAAAGAAGAAAACATGGGTGGTCACACTTGGCCATTGAACTGAAACTGGTGATCCCTCATTTTGCAAGGTCCCAGAGCACACTCATGCTCATGCACATATGTCTATGGCTACTTTCATGCTGCAAAAACTTCCTGGCCTATGTAACTAAAACAAATAACTATCTGGCCCTTTAAGAAAATGTCTCATGAGGCACCTGGGTGGCTCAGTGGTTAAGCATTTGACTTCGGCTTAGGTCACAATCTCACAGTTCACGAGTGTGAGCCTCATGTATGTGCTGACAGCTCAGAGCCTGAAGCCTGCTTCAAATTCTGTGTCTCCCTCTCTCTCTGCATGCCCCCTCAACTCACACTTTGTCTGTCTGTCTGAGAGCAGACAAAGCTGTCTCAAAAATATACAAACACTAAAAGTTTAAAAAAAAAAAAACAGTTTTCTAAATCCTGCATAGGGGAATACTTGAAAAAAAAAACCATTAGTTATCTTTTCCATAAGGGTAGTTTTTGGTAGTTATAATGGAAGCATATACAAAATATAGTATTCTACTTTTTATTTACTATATCATACACCTCTTTTCCATAATAGCCCCAGTTCATATTCTGTTGCATAGATATGTTGTACAACTATCCCTCTGTGGCCCCATTTTCATGGTTGGGAGATAAGGAGACTCATATATATAAACTGTAAGGTGCTTCCAAATCTGGCCTTCTATGGTTCTGCCTCCCTTCCACAGCTGTACATGTGACTTTAAAATTTAAATGTATGCTCACTTATTTATGGGGTACCTGGGTGGCTCAGTAGTTTCAGCATCTGACTTTGGTTCAGGTCATGATCTCATGGTTCATGAGTTTGAGCCCCATGTTGGGCTCTGTGTTGACAGCTCAGAGCTTGGGACCTGCTTCAGAGTCTGTGTCTCCCTCTCTCTCTGCCCATCCCCCACTCATGCTCTGTCTGTCTCTCTCTCTCAAAAATATATAAACATTAAAAATGTATGCTCATTTATTTAGTTCTAACATATCGGAGGGCAGTGGAGAGGCCAGAGTCTAAACTCCTCTTATAGTCAAAA
Source organism: Suricata suricatta (assembly GCF_006229205.1). NCBI lineage: Eukaryota > Metazoa > Chordata > Mammalia > Carnivora > Herpestidae > Suricata > Suricata suricatta. The sequence goes on along the minus strand of NC_043702.1, from coordinate 94,468,756 downwards.
CTGGAAGACTCTGGGTCTTTGATGAATACCCATCACATGGCTCTTATTCAGAGCTCTAAATTTCCATGTTTTCATACTCAAAAAAAAAAAAATAAATAAATAAATAAATAAACAAATGAAGAGTTGCCCACTTCTGCCAAAAGATGATGTCCATTTTCTTCTTAGGCATTCTATTTCATAGAAACTAAATTATGTCAACTTTAGAAATAAAATATGAAAGAAAATCAAAATGTTTTTTATATGTTTAATCTGCTCACTGGCATGTTTATTTAAATATTAATTTTATATTAATATTCATTCAACCACTTGTTTAAGAAAAGCTAGGGGCACATGAGTGGCTGAGTGGGTTAAGCGTCCAACTCTCGGTTTTGGCTCAGGCCATCATCTCATAGTTTCTGAATTTGAGCTCTGCCTTGGGCTCTCTGTTGGTGGTGGGGACTCTGCTTGGGATCGTCTATCTCTTCCATTTTCTCTGCCCCTCTTCTGCTTGTGTTCTCTCTCTCTCTGAAAATAAATAACAAAAAAAAAAAGAAAAAAAGAAAAAAGAAGCTAAATAGCTAAATGCCTAATGTATGTCCACTATGAGACTATGTACTGGGGACAGAAATACACTTAAGATAAATATACTGATTAAGTGCTTGGTGATTAGTTAAACTCTAAATCCTGAAGGTAAAAAATATGTCCCACCAATTAGTAATATATTTAAACCAAAACTCAGTATCATACAAGCCTAAAAATGTTTAATCTTAGTTTAAATGTAACACTGGTTCTGACCTGATCAGCTGTATATTACAATCTCCAATTCTGTTCAAGCTTAATGATGTGTAGAGTCTCTGGTGGCCAGAACCATGAATTTACTATCCTAATTGGGCTGCTAAAGCAAAAATAACTCCTGTAGACTCCATGACTGCCCCCCCCCATTTAAAATTATGTTGCTGAATGAATACAATGCAATGATCGATGTATTTGAGAGCAGCTGGACCCCATCACTTCTTCAATTCATTAGTCTGTACACGTCCATTGGAACAAGCACATTTTCTTGGGATCACAAGGCTGGTATTTCTAGGAATTGCTGCACACCAAGAATGCCAGTACCTCTCATATCTATACAGATTCCAAACATATTCCACTCTTCATATGATAGGAAAAAATTTCTGTAAGGTCTGTCTTAAACAAGTTAATCCTGTCATTCCAAAAGATAGTCTTTCTTTCTTTGACAGATGTGAAGAAGCCAGGAATCACTTCTACCTTTGATCAGAAAGCAAGGAAATGTTAACAGCACAGCAACTTTGCATCTGAGGAAGAGTCTTGTGTTTTATCTCTTGTAGCAGTTGTGGGAAGCATCACAATCAAAATGATGATGGGGAAGAATAAAGGGTACATGGGAATAATTTGTTCATGTCCCTTTGGGGTGAGATAAAGTGTGAGTGAGGAGAGGGAAGGACAGGGACATACAGAGGCTGCTCTTGGCAGGCTGTTAGGCAGGGGCTCATGAGAGATAGACTTCTTGTTCTGTCTCAGACAGCTGGAAAACCACCTTCTTAACTTTGGGTTGGTTTCCCTGGTTAGTGGAGCCCACTCATTAGGCTAGGTCTAACAGGCAAGGCATATAGCGACATTCACACATGCAGGCAGCATACCTTTTCTCTTGACCACTATGTTATGAAGTATGGTGCTTATGAATTTATGGGGAACCTATGCTATGTCAGGGGAGTCAAGATCTGCTCTGTAGCATACCCAGCATCCTTTGCCTGCCTTACGGTACTGCACTTCTTCATCCCCCTGATTGTGGCTGGAGTTACAAATGCTGCCAGTAAGATACCATTCCCTAGTCAGTTATACCTTTTAGTGTCTCCAAGTTGTTATGACCCTTCTGCTAGCTCGACATTTATCCATATGCTTCTTCAGTGAGAGGGAAGAAAAGGAGGTTAGAATTTAACTTCCATGTGCTGCCTGAGCTCCACAGATCAGCTCTGAAAGGGCTGGTTGTAGGTGCAAAAAATAAGATAGTTAAAATATAATTTAACATGCTCTGGGTTGGCCAACCACGAGAATCTCAAACTTGGTACCCTAAGATTAAAATATTCAAACTGTAAGATTCAACCATAGACTTTTATATAATTGCTCCATGGATATTTGCAGATGATACACACTAATGTTCCTTCCCCTAAATTGCCTCTCTCACCTATCTTTAAACTCTCATTAATAATAACAACTATGATTTATCAAGTCCTTATTATGTTAAGGATACTGTTCTAAGGGCTTTACATGTATTAACTCAGTCCTCAGAGGAAGGTCTTATCATTCCCATTTTATGGCATGCAATCTGCAGAGAGATTAAGTAAACTGTTCAAGGGCACACAGCTAGTTAAGTAGCAGGGCTGGGTAAATCCTGGTAGTGTGGCTCTGGAGAGTCCAAGTTCTTAATGATTAAGCTCCTTTGTTAACCTCTGGGCTCATTATGCAGCGGGAATCTTCATTACTTTGTCATTATTTCATTGAGAAAGAGATGTTCTCATGGTGTTGCTAAAATACACATAGCAAAAATCTTACTACTGCTCACATTTTCATAAAGTTCCATGACACTACTGAGCACCCAAATGCCGAGGAGTCCCTGGTGAGTTATAAATGCCCTGCATCTCTCTCATACTTTTATTGTATAAGTCGAAAATTGCTTTGCACTACATTGGGGCAGCAAAATAAAATATATACATAAAAGAAACTGGGAGCCCTGAGTTAGTTAGCTAATGAATGTGGGTGAGGTAAGATGTGGGAAGATGATTAAAGATGGAGAAACGCAACGTGTTGACTTGTATTGTCTGAATCCTTCCAGGGACACTGCTTCTCTTCCATCTTACCATACAAATTATATGATAATCACCCTCCCATACTATTATATTACAAAATTCAGTTTCTTTTTCATTGATGCTTTCATGATAATAACACATATGCCTCAATTTGTGGAGTAATTGTCACATATATTGTGTACACATATTATGATATCTCAAGCAAAATCAAATTTGCCACAGGAAACTCCATTTACCTTGCTTCTGCTTCCATTTACCTTGAGACTGCCACCAATATATCACTCAGTATAGCATCTCATCTAAAGAGAAAGTAAAAACAAGCAGTTCCGTGTTCTTTCTAGAGTCTCCAGTGGTTAATCATATTCTGATGCAAACCTATTGGAGAATTTTTAAATGTCAAGTCAAGCATGACTGGAGATCAAAGATTATAAACCTTTGGGGGGGAAATCCATATTAACATGGAAGAGTAGAAGCCATTCATATTATTTTAGAATTCTAGAACACTTACCTGACTTAAAGATTTTTTTTTCTTTGAAAGATGAATGGGCATATATCACTTTGGGCAGAATTCTCCAGAAACTATAATCTACAAGTACTGCATTTATCTGAAACTCTATTTTACTTTAAAGGTCGTGGCTGTATAATCTGCCTTTAGCAAGCAGAAATATTTTTCAAAAATGTGGTCTAATTTTATTGTTCATCTTTAAATATTCATTTCATATTTGATGGACTAGAAATTTGAAATTCAAATTACTGCCTTTCTCTTTATCCCTAGCAAAATCATCTAATAATGAGTTGAAATTCACTTATAACAAAATACAAATAAAATAAACTTCATAATTAACAAGAGCTAATTAAAATTATTTGGAAGCCTGTGCTTACAGGTGAGTAAATTATAAATTCTAGTTACAAAACTCAGATTCTTTGTGAGTGATTTTAAGGAAATTGTTCATCTATTAAGTCATTGACTCAGAAAGCGGAAGGGGCTCTTCTATAAAACTGTCATGTTCCCAATGAGGTCTGGAGAGCTACCTCAGAAAGTACAAGGTCACATTACAATAAGTTACAAAGTCAAGAATTAAATTAAGGTCTACTGCCTCCAAGTCCCTTGCCCTTTCTAAGAATATTTGGTCAAGCCATACTAGATACTGACTAAATATTTCTAGTAGTTCATGTCCAAGACCTACCCAGGGTACCTTGTCTCAAAACCAAGATCATAGACCTTGTTTCAAACCCAAGTCAGGTGACAGTGGGTCACCTGTAGGGTCACTGCTTCTTAGTAAGACAGAATATTCACACAAATCTCCCTTTTTAGAAGATCTAAGCAGAGGTCAAAGAGAAAGCCTAATTATTCTAAAAACGAAACAAAACAAAAAACAGTATCATAAATTTCTCCAGATGACACATTGTAGGTGTTAATATTAAGTACATTTCATATGAAAACTCTTAACATAAATGTCCATTTATTTAAGATAGTGGTCAGACAGGAAAGATGATAGAGGAAAGACAATAGAGCCTCCTCATGCTCTTCCCCTTTTCTTCCCTCCTGTTATCTGTTCCCTGGAGGGCCAAACCTAATCCAGTGTAGCCTCATTTTTGCTCAAATGCATCTGAAAAAATTCCTATTTTCAAATAAAGTAGCATTTATTGTAGAGGATTAGCACTTACACATATCTTTGAAGGGACACAAATGAATCTAGTACAGCTCCCAAATACATTATTTTCACTTTTAATAAAGGGAGCACTCCTATAGGAAACAATGGATGAACTCTTGGATGACTGTTTTCTGAACTAATCATAAATGTTTGGTCAGCTCATAAAAAATAAAAATAGACTATCTGGATCTAATACCAAATTCTATTACCAGGCTGGATATGGAAATTTTAAAAACTCAGAAGTTATGGGATTCCTGGGTGGCTCAGTTGGTTGAGTGTCTGACTCCTGGTTTTGGCTCAGGTCATGATCTCATGATTTGTGAGTTCAAGTCCAGTGTTGGGCTCAGCACTGACAAAGCAGAGCCAGCTTGGGATCCTCTCTCCTCCTCTGTCTCTCGAGAGAAAGAAAGAAAGAGAGAGAGAGGGAGGGAGGGAGGGAGGGAGGGAGGGAGGGAGGAAGGAAGGAGGGAAGGAAGGGAGGGAGGAAGAAACTTTAGGAAAAAAGGAAAAATAACTCAGAAATGAGGCATCATCTCTAACATGTCAGGCCATGTACAATCAGTATAGAGATTAGTCACTAGTTCCAGGTGAGTAGGTTTGTCCATCACCCTTATTACAACTCATTGGAACATTTATTTTTGAATTTTGTGTTTTAAATTTTTACTTACTAGAGAACTGTAAACTATCCATAGTCTCTTCATATATCTATTTATCTAACAGGGACACTGAGACCCTCGGGCTACACACATTCTCTGGGCAAAAGCATGCCAATATGTCTGACACAAATCAGTGTTTGTTCATATTCCAGATGATTTAATAGTTTCACTCAAGAGTAGGTTCCAACACAGGCTGAATATGACATAAACATTAGGATACATCTGGAGAATGATGCTAAGTCATCCCTTTATACGTGTTATAAAAGTTTGCTTATTTCACTTTTTGTGAGCGATTTGCCATCATTTATAGGTACATATATGAATATGATAGACTAACTTCGTTAAGGGGAGAAGTTAAAACTGGATCCATCTTGACAAGCTTTATAGCAACTAGTATAATGTTTTGCACATAACAGAGGTTTAAATAATATTTACAGAGTGGATAAATATATGAGCTTTTAAGTCCAAACTGATTACAATGAATAAAATTGTGCTTGAATTTCATAAAACACCAAGAAGCTGAACCATGTTTTCACATGCTAATACATCTGAGCAAGGCATTGCTTAATGTGTTGGTCTCACATATCATGCACAAAGAAATTTTATCAAATTTAGTAACATGTTATTTGGCAAAAATAAATATGTTGAACAATAATTATACCTTGCCTTCTCTTCATGGGTTATTTTTAAATTATGTATGAAGAATACAATAATTTTTAGTTTGTGACATTAATTTAAAAAAATCTTAAAAAATTGAAAATAATTTGTATATAGATCTGACAAGCTGATTTATTTGAACAAGTGTTTAAAACTCCAATGATAGCAACTAATGACTAACATGGTGCTATTGTAAGTTATCAAATTAAATTATAACTAGTTAGAAATAGGAGCCCTGAAAAGTTTCCATTTAAAACATAATTGGGGGAAAGTGTCTATTTCGGGCCAAAGTTATGTTAAAAGCTGAAAAAAATCCTTAAAAAAAATTTTTTTAATGAAAGTTAATGACCACAGAGAAAGAAAGAAAAAAAAGAACATGGAAATAGAAATGGAATTTGGAAGAGTACAAATGTTCTTACAAAATTTTTATTTTATCTTTGGATTTTAACAGGTGTTAAGTCTGGTCCTATGAAGAATTACCAGGAAATTGAACCTGCACGTTAATCTTCCAGGTTTGGAGGCTGGCAGAGCCATCTGATACCAACTCCATGGGCTCTTCAGATCCCCGAAAGGCCCAGGTTTACAATCTCCTCCCATATGCACAGCCCTGTTTCTCAAGTTTCCCACTAAGACATTGAGGCAAAAATGATGCTTATATACTTGATTTTATATTGATTGTTTGGTTGGTTTGGTTTGGCTTGGTTTGTGGTTTTTGGTTTGGTTTTTTGTTTGCTTCAGTTTTTGTTTTCTCTTAACTTGGTTTGACCACTTAGGTGGAATGACTCTGTTCTCAAGTCTTTAATACATTTACCTTTGGAGAGTGTCATTCTATTCTTGAAGTTCAAACAGCGTTAAGCTTCCCTGAGATAGCTCCTGTGCTCTTCTTCTCTATTATAACTGTCTACTTTCTCATCTACTCATTCCCACTATTCTTCTACATAAGTCTCTTGCGCGACACACATCCACACACACAAACACATTTTGTAACTTTAAACAGAAATGTTGTCTTACTTGCTACATATCCTTTTCACCAAGCACAACACCACATAACAGGTGTTCAATTATATTTTGATTTCCTTTCTCCCTTAATAGGTTATGGGAACAACAGATTGCAAGTATTTACTACAAGATGGTTCACTTTAATGATATCAGTGATAAGCAATTTATGTGAACTTTATTTTTCCTTTCCCTGCTCTCTTTTATCTTCTTTTCTTCTGTAAGTCACTCCTTCCCCTGCTCTAAAAATAATGATCCCCTTTATTTCTTCCCTTTTATTGATCTTGTTCCAAAAATTTTTGGACAAACTCATTACCTACGTTTTAGCAATGGACACATCCTAAAGGTCAGGAAGAAAATGGGTATTTCTAAGACCCTAGACCAAACTTTAGAGTTATCAGATAATTTGGCCAACATTTTCACAATTAAAATTTTCGACTAGTCCAATGAATTCAAATACTGAGAATGTTTGCTAAAAATTACTCATTTTTAGAAGAACTTCAAAGACATGACTAACACTGAATCACAACATACCTAATTATTCCTTCAAAGGAAATATACTCCCTATATCAATGCACCTTTATGAAGCTCACATAAACATACAATATTATGTCTTTAAACTTAGTAATCAGGACTGCGGAACTTGACTCTAAGTCCTAAGTTTTGTTTCTGACCACCAAATTTTAACAAGCTTTTCTCCTTTACAGAATTATATATCTCTCTCAGCAGAGTCAGAAATAATGGAATGGCTCATTAAAAATAATGAGATGCCTTTGTAATGAGTCCTGATCTATACCTTCTCTCTGTGAGACATCTTCTTTTCAATGGAAAAAAAAAATAATTAGATCCAATGGAGGTCTCTCCTTGGGATATACAAGGTAACCTCAAAACCATACTGCACACTTTAAGAACAATCTTACCAAACCACAGATTGACCAGAAAAATAAGTTACTTTTGATACTGAAATGGACATGGGAGACAAAGAGAAAACAAACAAGAGGAAACTGTTACTGTTTTTGCTTTCATGAGCCATAACATTTTTTTATTTCTTTTAATTTTAAAATGTTTATATTTTAGAGAGAGAGAGACAGAACAAAAGTGGGGGAGGGATACAGAGAGAGAGGGAGACAAAATCTGAAGCAAGCTCTGAGCTGTCAGCACAGAGTTCGACGTGGGTCTTGAACTCTCCAATGGTGAGATCACGACTTGAGTCAAAGCGAATGGTCAACCAACTGAGCCACCCAGGTGTCCCAATAACACTTTTTTCTTAAAGAATTTATTCTGATGGAAAATGGAGCACCAGTCAGTGAAGGGTTAATCTCATTTTTCAACCCACCAGACACTTGTACTCTTCAAACTTCTAAACACACTTGTCTTGCTTTAACTGTTTCTTTCATGCTGTGAAAATGGAACATAATTTTTTACTGAAGCCATACAGAAGCTTAGCAAGCAATTTCTTTAAACACCATGCATTTCTTTTTTCAAAGCCAGCACAATAGAGCAGTAACTAATTTGCCTATTATTTCCAACCATACTGGTTGCCCCAGCCCTTTAACATCTTGTTCTCTGTTTGAACCCTCCATTTCCAAAGTCATTAATGACAAATAGTAGTATCACTTTGTTAATAATAACAACCACAATAATAGCTCCTATGCAAGTGCTTATTATGTCCCAGTCATGGTATGCACTTAAAATACATTGTCTTATTCAGTATTTATAAAACCCTATGAGGTAGGTGTCATTATTCCCATTTTGTTTACGTGCCACTAGGGGCTCAAGAATATTAATCATGTATCTAAGATCCAACACAAAGTTAGTGATGAGGGAATCTGGTCAGAGAATGAAGAGTTTAGGATAAAGGGTTCAAAATTTGAAAGAGAGACAGGTCCCAAAGGTGGGCTGATGACAGCATTGAAAAGCAGGGGGCTAAGACTCTCCAGGAACCAAAGCACCAGTCTCCTGGGTCAAACCTCTTTTATTTCACTACTTGTAATAGCATGCACATACAACATTATATTTGGCATCTTGACAGGTCATGCACCTGCAGTGTATCCACACTGGGTCATGAGTACTTCTGGCACTAGACAAAACATTCGTATCCCTGGCCTGCCACCTGTATGCTGTCCGTCTGGAGAGAACGGGCAGTCCTGGTGGCTTTCTGACCTGGGAATGGAACTGCTTTCAGTTCCTTGCTGCTCCATCCCTTTCCTTCAGGACATCCTTAAGGTGCCTCTGGCTTCTTGTTCTCCAACAAAAATTTGACATTAATTTTTGAATTACACATCTATTTCTTAAGATATAGGACTCCTATCTTCCCCCTTACTTTAAGATGTTTTAACTTATAAATTTATTCAAGGTCTCACACAGTCACCTCAGCCCATATGCTCCTCCCCCTTTTAACTATGTCTGACTTTAGTGTGATTGGCCAAGTGGGTTTAGGGCCACTGTAACCCAGTTCCTGGCAATGCAGCGTTGTCATGTCATCCAAATCTTTTCAAGAGAAAAATTCATTTCCTTATGTAAAATATCCTGATTTTTAAAAATCGGTTAAAATTTTCAGAGGCACAGGTCAGACCTGGCTCAGAGGTTGTCAGTTTGTATCATCTGCTTTCAGTTCTGCTATAATACTTGAGGACTGCAAGATTTCTCAATGGCTTCCCTGTGGTTTGAGCCCCTGGCTTCCACAGGCCATCAGAATTTAAGTCTGCTCTTTCCTTCCTTCCTTGTGCTCCATGTTTAAGTGATTAGAAATCAGTCCCATTGGCAGGTAGGTTCTCCTTCTTTCCAAGCCTTAGCACTGAATATTCAAGACAGTAATAGGAGTGAAATGTTATATAACTGGGGAAGTCACTTAACCTCCTGAGCCTTGTCTATAATCTATGTAGGCTGCTTACCTACCTGAGGACCCAAGTGAGAGCAGGAACATCTAGAATTTTAAATCAAACACAGTTTACTTGCATCTGGAGAAGTGGTGAGTCTTTGTTGGAATGCCAGTTGGAATGGTGAGGGCAGGGGAAAAAATGGGCCAGATTGGAATCTTTTATTTTTTTATTTATTCCCTAAAATTACTTGAGCGGTGAATACTGACTATTCCACAGTGAAACGGAACAATAGTGAGAAAAGGTACTATATCACCACTAATAACATCAGCCAGACTATGGGAAATAGACTTGGAAGTCTGTGAATTCCCCTAGGAGATTTAGTATCTTTCTAACGGCCTATTTTATGAGAGAAAAAGTAACACAGAGAGGCTGGTGTACAAGCATTCCCACAGAGAATGTTCTTTTAAATCTCAAGAATTTTATTTAGTCCATGGAAGTCTGAAGACTTTGGCTTCAACTCTACACACAAGCACAAAACTGGTCACTGACCCAGCCACAGAGAAGCCCCTTAGCTTCAGGCCCTGCCATGAAGCTGTATCTGGCTTTAAAGTTAGGATAGAAGTAAAGAAAGTCTCTGTGTTATTAAAGGGTTGCTGACAATATTTGTCAGCAGAAGTACCCTTTGGAGGACACAACAGATGCATGAAAACAAAGTTTAAATAAAAATGACCTTTTAGGAGGGCCAGCAAACTAGTTTTCATTTTTTCCCCTTCCCTGCTTACAGCCCTGCTATTAGGAAGTGTAGTCATTTTCTAGGGCTTCTGTGACAGAGTACCACAAACTGGGTTACTTAAAAACAACAGAAAGGTATTCTGTCACAATTTTGAAGGGCAGAAGTCCTCAATCCAGGTGTCTAAAGGGCCAGCTTCTTCCAGAGGATCTAGGGAGATCCTGGTCCTAGCCTCTTCCACCTTCTGGTGTTACCAGGCATTCCTTAGCTTATGATTCATCACTCCAGTCTCTGCCTCTCTCTTCACCTGGCATTCTCCTCTGTGTCTTGAGCTTTTCTGTATTTTACAAGGGCACTTAGCATTGGATTTAGTATGTACCACATAATCCAGGATAATCTCATATCAAGATCCCTAAATAAAGTACATCTGCAAAGACCTTTTTTCCAAATAAAGTCATATTCACAAGCTCCAAAATGTGGAAATATCTTCTGAGAGATTACCATTCAAACCATCACTGGTAGAGAATGGTCTCTGTCTCTGTCTCTCCAAAAAAAAGAAAAGAGGGAAGACACCCATGTGCAGCAGCCTGGGCTCTATGTAAGTGACATAAAGAGGTTCCCTCCTTGCATTCACATATTGACCAGATTTCTGACTACAATGGATAGTGGCTGAATCTGGAGACAGTAATTCTCCTCTTCACCCTAAACATCTGTGAGAAAGTGGATCTTGCTTATAATCTCTAAAGGATTCAATTTTTTCAAATGCTTACTCTGGAAAAATGGATTAGGGCATTTACAGAACATAAAATCTGACAGGCGCTATCAATTAGACATCCACTATAGCACACCTTCAGATAGGTGTTTTGCAAATAAAAGTCATTTCAACTAAGAAAGCTGAAATATGTGCAGGGCATGTGGTTTCAATGATTAAATGAATCTAAGGCACCTGCTGCTGAAACAATCTCTGTTCATCCACTTGGTCCCCAAACACATTCTATGGGACTAATTTAATGCCAGTTACTGGGAATCAAGCAAAATCCTATTTTTTCCAATGGAAATTACCTTCTCAACTAAGACAACTAAGAAGATGGAGAAAGCCTATAGACTTTAACAAAATTTCTCTAGGGCTTTCTTATGATGTGTCTCTAGAAGCTGCATTTGCCTTTGTGCTCATATACCTGCCCACTCAATGAAGTAGAAATGATATAGTTAGTCTGGGACAGCCTCAGCAAAATTGAAAGCTTTCTCCAAAAATTCACTTAAAATCTTAAACCTATGGCTTTCAATTAGTTTCCTATGCAGGGGAATCTCAGCACTCTCCTATCCTTCCTACTTCGGAATTCTGAAAGCATCCAATAAGATGTTGGTCCTCCAGTCTTGTTTTACTTTTCCAGTCCCATCTATCCATCTGTCTTTCTCATCTCTTGGTTGCCCCAACCCTGTTTGCTCACAGAGGCCCAAATTCTTCCCTAGTAAGTATGCTTCCTGGATTGTAATCAGCTAAACGCCTGTTAGACCTGCAGCACCTCAGACATCATCCCCAAACTACTATCTATATCTTAACTCTAAGTACAACAAAATGTGTAATGTACTCTAAGTCACACTTGCTTACTAAGTTATGGCAGTTGATTTGGTTTGTCCTGTTCTCCCAGCAAGTATGCTTTCTTGTCCAAAGCTCCACTTCTTTAACCTCTACGTATATAGAGCAGTGGATTTTAACCCTAACTACAAGTTAAAATTACCTGAGTGGTTGTGGTTGTTGATTTTTTTTTTTTATTGTCATCAGAACACCCCCACCACTCAGAGATCTTAATCTGATTTGTCTGAGAGAGAGCCCAGACATGTTTTCTGTTGTTGTTATTATTTAACTTTCAGAAGGAAATTCTAATATAAAACAACACTTGAAAACACTGTCATAGGAAAGTGGTTTTAAATGTGGTCCCTGAGTTAGTTGCATCAGAATTACCCAAACTGGCTGGAAATGCAAATTCTTTGCCTCCATCTCAGGTTTTCTGAATCAGAAATTCTAGAGGTAGGCCCAATAAGCTGTGGTGTGACAAGATCTCCAAGCGATGTTGATGAGTTTTAAAGTTTGAGAATCACTGCCATCAAATGTCTCTTGCCACTTTCTCGAAATTCTGTGGAAGATATGTAAATGCATAGAGTCTGGTTGTTTACCCTGGAATAACAAAAATTTACTTGGAGGAAACACCTCGATTATAGGCAGATGTGAACATGGCACATACTTTCAAAGCCCTGTAATTCTAGTCAGAATGTGGCTAAATACAAGCCAAGAGCATATTAAGAGGGGGAAAAACTATTACTCCCAGGTGGAAGGATTTCTAGAGAAAGAGTTAATTTAGTCAGGTGACACAGCATAATTAGGAGGGAAAAGCATTAGGCAATTGATTTATTAGGAGATAGGCCCAAAATATATACATATATACATACGTAGGTGGTAGTCAAACTATGGAGAAACTTGAATGTCACATCAAGTCATTGAGGTGTTTCTAAAAAAAGACCAGGAAAATGTTTATTACCTGAGTTGCAGTTAGCTCAATAAAGGGAAGGAAGAGGACAGAGAAATTCTCAGTCACTGAAAATAGCATGTACAAAGGCCCTGAGACAGCAAAAACCATGGTATCTTTAATAGAATCTTACATCACAGATCACAAAGTAGTCATTCAAAATGCAAGGCCTTAGTGCTCATCTGTATGGGTGATGTGAAGCTGTTATTGCAGAGGACAGAATGATAGGAATTGTGACCTTGAAATTGCAATTTAATTCTAAGAGTCTCCCCTCCTGATTACACTTAATGTAATTCTCCCAACTATTAAGGCTTCCTTTATTCCTCATCCATCTTTCTAATTTCTTTATTTTAATGTAAACTAAGAGGATGCTCTGAATAACTAAAAAGTTGAAGGTGGGAAAAATTTTGTGATACAACACAACCTTGTAGGTTGCCATAGTAATAAAGTGTTGAAAAGCAAATTTAATGGTGGTTGCATAGCATTCTTCATTTGTAACTATAGCTTCCTTCATGGAGGACTACCATTTAGTGTCAATCCTGGGCTGAATCCCAATTCCATAAAAAGTAAATGAAATGTAGTGGGCACTTGAGGTTTCTTGTTGTTTCATAGCTATTTTTGCTTTTATAGCTAACAGAACTCCAAATTTTCCTTACCCTACAGTCCTGACAGCACACCCTATCTATCAAACCTTCTTCTGGATCTCAATTATGTACTCTTCAAAGGCACTTCAAGAATAGACCATGGAACTAAGGTCTGGGCAATTAGAATTCCACACTTCTTTGCTCCCAGAGACTTAGTCTGAATGCCCCCAAACACTAGATTGTGGAACTTGATGAGTTTAATTTTTTTTTTTTTTGGAAAAGGAAAATAACTTGGCCAAGAACATCTCTAAAAATGTTCCAACATTTTAAAAAAAATGTCCTCTTGGCAATTATAACAACTTATATACAGCAATTAAAATAGTGATATTGGTTAAGTACTAAATAAATCAGTGGAATAGCACAGATAATCCAGAAATAGAATCAGACATGTGGAATTTAATTTGTTAAGACTTTTAAAAATTAGTAAAGAAAACAAAAATAGTTTTAGAAAAATGGAGGATTTCATAAATAATGTTTGAAAATTTGGCTATTTGGGAAAATAAAGATTCAAACCTTAGTATATAGCAGTCGGAAACTAATCTCTAGATAGTCTAAAATGCCAAATGGAAAAATCTTTTAGTTTCTTTTAAATTACTGCTGCATATTATAATCATTTGGGGATCTTAAAAAAATTCCAGGATCCATTTAAGTAAGTATCTGTGAGAATGGAACTCAGGTATTTAAAAAATGTCTCTGTTTTCTGATGTACACACAAGTTTGAGAACTATTGTTGGTTAATAAAGAAATGTGCTCCCCAGCTTTCTAGTAGTCAAAGCAAAGAATAGTTTAAAAGTAACTGGAAAAGTTTCATTAAAAAAAAAAAAAAGACCAAGGGGCACCTGCTTGTACCTGGTTGGATCAGTCCACAAAGAATGTGACTCTAGATCTTGGGGTTGTAAGTTCAATCCCCAAGTTGGGTGTAGAAATTACTTAAAAATAAAATCTTAAAAAAAGACAAATTATTCAATAGATTTACCAATTTTCCTGGTGAAAATTAAGGAGAAATTTCATCACTTAAAAACTTAATAAATTAATAGAGTATTCTATAAACCTGTTAAATTAGCAGTGGCTTTATACAACTAGTTTAAACCAGCTGGGCTTTTCCACCCTTAAAACTAGTTAGAAGGATCCTAACTGCCTGGCCATAGAGTAATCAGGACAAGGATTATAGAGAACTCAGCAAATTTATCTGTAAACAGCCTGAGTAGTTATCAATTTGGATAAACTGCAGCTTCACCATCATCAAAAATAGTTAATTTCATGTTATTTATATATATATATATATATATACTCCACTAGTCATTAATTTTCCATATCATTTAGTACTGGGTATGCCTGATACCAGAGTCTTAATGCAGAGGTTTTGGATTTGAAACATCTAGACCAATTCTCCTTTTTAGCACTGTAGATCATGGAACCCTTTCACTCTGAGTTTAGACGTACCTTCTGAATATCCAGGCTGTCACTATCAAATAATTAGAACTGGCATAAAAGTTGAAATACACCTACAGAAATTTTGTTTCATGGTGACATAGGGAGGAAGCCACACTTAGATGGTAAATCCAGCAGTAAATGATATGAGAAATATGGGCTGATCCCCTAAAACTGGGAGAGGATGCTGGGGTGAAGATGGTGCAACAGATGTTGATAACTGAGATCTAAGACCAAGGTTCTAGAAGGAAGAAACCAGGTGTGAAAAACCGTAAAAAGTCTGACATTTGCCAAGCAGAAATTTACAAATTAGCCAGATAGTTTCATAGATACTCAAAGAAGATAGGAGATTCCTGGGTCAGAGACAAAGGACTCTGTTACCGAGAGCACAGGAGGGAGCATAAGGTTTGTGCTCCCATCAATTGTCTTTGTCCTTTAAGTGCCACAGGCAAGCGGGGAGTGACAATGTGCAGCTGAGCTTGGGGTCTGCTGTGCACACAGTAGATTTGTGCCATAGCTAAGAAACCTTTACATTATAAAACACTCAATCTATGAAGGGGCTATAAGCACACCTGCCCAATATTTATCTTGAAGGATGCATTACCATTATCATATTGTCTTCTGCCCTGGAGGGAGAGAATAATACCTCTATCTTACAAGGTTATCCGCTACACATTCTTAGAAAGACAGTCCAAGGAAATTTCAAAAAGAAAGTGCAGAAAAACCATGGCATTCTAAGGGAGAGTTTGGGGTGTACTTGGTGTCTGATGGCAGCAACTCCCTCTATTGATGCAAGGTCAAGATCATGGTTTTGTCCACCTGGTTGGTTTAAACAGATATCTAAGGAACACGGGCTGGTGGACTTTGCTATCATCATAGGTACCCAAGATATTGTGTTTGGAGAAGTGGATCGGTGAGCAGAACAGTGTTTGATCTCCCAGCCTGTCTGCTTCCTCTGTGGAGCCTGGCTGTCACTGGAATGGGACACTGTGTGTACACGTGTATGTGCATGAACATTTATCTGCCAGGCTTTCTGTGCATGTACTAGAAAAGGAGAAATTATAATAAATTAGCTACCTTCTGGCCCCTAGCACCTACCCACCCTCAACAAAAACAAAAAAGAAATGCCATGACAAATTCCTCTCAGCAGGAGGAACAAGGGGATAGCAGACAGGACCTCAGAATACAGAAGGAATAGAGACAAAAACCTAATCATAGTAAACACAATTAGCAGCCCACGTTATATCTTGGTTTTACAAGGCTGAAGACTAATGAATTGGGTTTCCACTTAGAGAAATACTGTGTGAATTTAGGATGCACTGGAAATTTCTACTATTAATGTAATGCCCTTACTGTACAACCAGACTTATCTTAAGTCTCTGACAGTAAAAAACAAAGGCAAAGCATTACATGTTCTTACATGCTGCCCATGAAATTCAATAGATTTGCTTCCCAAATATACTTCTGTTTTCCTTATTGGATTTCATTACAGGTGTACAACTTACTAAGAACATAGTCAAAGGATATCATTATTATCTGATGCCTTATAACTCCAATTAAATATCATTTTAAGAATGTGGAAACCATTGGGAAAACTCCCTGACACTGAATGGGTCTGACTTTTTCAGCAGTCTTGGTTTGTTCAGCACAGAGAACACCAAGAGAGGTAAAGACACAAGATGTGCTGACTGCAGGTCAAGGAACCTGAGGAATGTGTAAATGAAACACACTCACTTTCTGCTCACTTTGAGGGATAGCAGAGGGGAGCCCCCTGAGGCAGGGAAAGCAGTAGCAGAGGTGAAATAGAAAGATGGACACCTGGAGCCATCTCAGAAGCTTCCCACAGACTTTCTCCTCATTCACAGCTGCCCTTTCTGATTGGGTAGTATGTTCAGCCTGCTTGCCCCAAGATGCTACCGAATATTTCGTGATGTAATAACCAAAGATAATTGAAAGATGATGTCATGCCATGCAACACAGTGTAGAGAATGTAAACTGTGACTAATTGGCTAGAGAATCTTAGAAAAAGCTCTCCTCTGCTTTGAATCTCATTTGTCTCCTCGATGAAATTAGGCACTCACTAAATCTACGTTATTTAAAATGTCTTTCTGTAAAGTGGTACTATTCCAAGAACCTTGAAGGATAACCTCATGAAGGGTAGGAGAATAGGTTGAAGAGAAAGACCAAGAAACCAGGTCTCACCTTTCCCTTCCACCAGCTCAGATGGTAACTATTTTGTATATTTAATATACCTATAAATTTTAATTCTAGGTAAATATTCTATGCCAACATGAATTTAATAAACACTGGAATCAAAAGCTCTCTGGTTCCACCATTGACAATTCATTAGTTTTTCAAAAATTTATCCTAGTGGTAAGCCAACATAACATCCCCCTCCACCACCACACACAAACTGGAGGCCTTAAATCTTCAAGGAGTCATAGTTTCATATAATAAAGGAGAACCCCCTTGGGTTCAGATACAGAACTCTGAAAGAGAGTCCACCTGATGCCACCTGGGAAATAATATATAGGCTTTCCTTGGAAATGAATAGTGTTTTAGTGTGGTCTCCTTGTTCGTTTACCTGTTGGCAAGGGAATTTAGTGATAGATAAGGTGGTGATAGAGCCATATCTAAGATGGAACCCATTAGATTAATGTGCTCGTGGGAGCTCTTCTGAATTATGGGAGCAGTGAGACAGATGAGAGTGTGTACGGACAAAAGTGCCCGAGACTCAGGCATGGAGAGTCTGCCTTCAGGAGCTTCACTAAAGCACAGCTGGTGAAATGTCTCTCATCACTTATGTATTTCACCCACTTTGATCCCCTCTAATGTTCTAGATTTTCATTTTAGTTCAATGCTTTCTCCGTTCAATTTTTTTCATCCATTTGCAAAATGAAGGGAGGATGGGCAACCTGGTGTGACTAGAGAGTCCTGTGCCACTAAGGGCTAGCTTGATATGTCACTGCCCACACATGACTTTGAATGAGTGCAAAACCAGTGTTTTCATCCTAATTCTTTCTTCAGAGTTTCTGAGAAGGCCTCTATTTGGAGTTAAGATGATATTTTAATTTGTTCCACAGATAGCCCAAAACCTAGATAGTGAAGATTCTTCAGGTAAGGAAAGAATTTCTATATTAAAAGCTCTGCCCTAGTGAACCTTAGTGGGAAGACCAGTGTATAAATAGGAAAGGCACACATACAGCATAGAATCTTCTGTTCCTTACACCATGGACACAAACTCAGATCCAAAACATTGTCACTGTGTGTCCCAAAGGCCAAAGACAACCTCAAAATCAACTTGGAAACATTCTAATTGGCTTTTGCTGAGAGAAAAAATTGATCCAAAATATGCTAGTCGTCTTATGAGAGGTATGATATACTGTCAGTTTTCATGATGTAACCTGAGTGAGAACCACTGATGGAGAAAACTCCCAAGAAACATATTTCCATGAAAAAAATCCTTAAAACTCCATGTCCTGTCACTTCCTATAGTCGTCAGCTGCCTGGGCTTGTGCACTAGACTATTCATTTTTTAGAGCTTACCTCAGGAGATTTAATTTAGCTGTGAAAATAATAGATGGGTAACAAACACAAGTATACCACATAGGGACAAATAAACTGTCTCGGTAGAGGTTTTAACCAAAAATATTTTGGAACAATTCACTTGCAAGGAATAAAGAACGTGTCCTGCCACACTCAAAGCCAGGTTGGTGCACCTGTTGGATAAAGGGAGTGTCCCAGACTCCTCATGTCACTCCTCACACTTAACGCACTTCTTAATGACTTAATTTGGCAAGATTAAGGTCTGCATCTCAGTTTGAATACTTTACCCCCAAGAGTTTGTCCATAATATGTTAGGGCTTTAATTTTCATTTATGATAACTGGATTTCACCAAGAGAAAATACAAGGTGGAAGGGAAGCTCTGTATCTTTGTGTATCTATACTTAGAGAATCAGTAAGCAACTGACCCATGTTTCCATTCACTCAATCAGGAATCATGAAGATCTAAATTATGAAAGTTAACAGCATGTCCTGTATCTTCAAAGCTACCACTGTCACCCTACATTAGGCAGGGGGTTTAATTTGCTTATTGAACAACTGTTGCCAATAAGTATTGATTGAATAAATGAAGAAGACAGGCAATTTTTCAAGTCTAGCTTCTTTGAGTCTAATCAACAGGACTTTCCAGAAGGTTGAAACTGAGAGCCTGCATTCACATCAAACCAACCTCAAAACTTTTGAGATACACTGATTTCAGAGCCCTCCCCCAGAGACCTTGATATGGTCAAGAAACAGCAATTAACTGACTTAGCTGTATCGGCAATGAGAATTCATCACCAGTCCTACTTCATGAAATTTGAGATTCCAAGAGATTAGTTGATTGTTAAGTATGTTTTAATGTTTTATTTATTTTTGAAAGAGAGAGAGACAGCGTGAGCAGGGGAAGGTCAGAGGGAGAGGGAGACACAGAATCTGATGACAGACTCCAGGGTCTGAGCTGGCTGTCAGCACAGAGCCTGACGTGGGTCTCAAACCCCCAAACCAGGAGATCATGACCCAAGCCGAAGTCGATGCTTAACCAACTGAGGCACCCAGGCACCTCTCCAAGTGATGAGTTGTAACAATGAAGAGAGAAAAACCTCTTTCACAGGGAGATAAGATATTTAGAAATACACAGTTGGCAGCAATTACATACACACATATATGTGATTAAAAACTATATATAGACATGATCATGTGATTATGTATTTTGGAAAAAATTCTGTGTCTGATCTAAGTAGAACATACTGTATGAATAAGTTTAGAAGAACTGGATTTGGTTAGTAAAATATAAGCAAATTAGTGAGAAAGGCAGAGTATGGATCATCTAAAAAAAGAGAAACCAAAACCCATATGGAATTTAACCAAGAAGAACCAGGATCTGCCTATTACTCAGCACTGCACAAAACACTCCTGGTTGTTTTGACTAGAGTGAGCCTGGCTCACCATAATATTACCTGAGAAGAGTCTCAAGCTAATGAGTGAAATAGTAATCAGGTTAGGAATAATGCATGGGCTGGTGAACCTGACCTTCAAGGAGGGTTTGCAATGGGGTTTTGGAAGGCTTAGGCAGAAGGTAAAGTATAAGGTCATGTGAGTTACACCTTGGGTCATAACTAAAAGCTAATCTGCATCCTGCATTCTTAAGGGATCCATGAGAATGGTAACAGCATGCCCTGCTCTTACAATGTCAAAGTACCAGGGTGAATCAACTAGTGTGCAACGACATTTTCCCATTTGTTCTACTAGGTGACACAGCTTTATGGGACAGAGGATAATGGCTTTTGTCAATGGTGAACTGTGTGAGCCTGGTCCTGGTGTGAACTCTTGCCCCTGACTACCACCAAGGAGTCTGGAAAATCCTCCACAAGGTAACTAGGATATCAGGACTGGAACTGTTAAAACAGTGCGTCTGGGACCCTACAGTAGCACATTCCAAGAGTTTTGTGTGTCTTAGAAGCAGCGTGGTATTTGAGAAAATGTATGTGGCAAGACTGAAAGCTTTTGAGTATATATTACAACTTTTGTCTTTGCACTCAGTGTTTTACAGGAGCAAGCGTACTGTCCCATGTGAGGTTACCAATGATCCATGGGCCCACTGATAGCAAAGAGTGCGAGAGAGAAATAAAGAAGAATATGAAAACATGATGAGCTCATTGCA
The DNA here is from genome assembly GCF_006229205.1 of Suricata suricatta. Classification (NCBI taxonomy): domain Eukaryota; kingdom Metazoa; phylum Chordata; class Mammalia; order Carnivora; family Herpestidae; genus Suricata; species Suricata suricatta. The sequence goes on along the minus strand of NC_043702.1, from coordinate 94,448,125 downwards.
CTTGTTTCCAAAGGGGATTCAAGCAGGTACTCTGCCTGGGCTCACAAGATCCGGGTTGTTTCCAGCTTCACACATACAAACAAACATCTACAACAAAGTCACGATGGTTTCAGTCTGTGTTAAGCAGATGTTTGCTTAAGAAACACACTAGAAGTGAGGAAGGGTGTTTTTCTGGGCTAGGTGGAATTGCTAATGGTGAGGTTTTCACTTCCTCACTGTGCTCTCCTGGTAATCTGTTCCTGCTGCTCTCATGACAGCCATTTATTTTACTGTGGTTTCCATAGCTGCTGACATACCTACAGCCTGAGGGCATGTGCACTGTCTTAAGTCCCATCTGTGATGCCTGCCAGGAGCAGTACTGGAACCTAGTAGATGCTTAATGATGTAAAGAGGATGTGTTTGAAAATACAATCCTACTTAGTTCTTGGTTAAATTTTGTTTTGTTTATTCCCACTCATGGGAGGGAATTGCAGGCTAAATAAAAGAACTTGGGCTTTAAAGTCAACCCATCTGGATTTGAATCTCAGTTCTTTCAAAGTCTATAGATGAGGAAGTTGAGAAAGACACCTAAATTTCTTTGATTCTGAGTTTTCTGTCTTGTAAAACAGGGATGATTCTAACTTTACTAGCATCACAGTCAGGTAGTGATAAGAAAAGAGTTCTTACACGTTAAGGAACTCAGTATACTAAAGAGGGTTTCGAAAGCATTTTTAAAATGTCAAGACATAAATAGGATTATTTCTTATATATCCAAATATTGTCCTCATTGGAGAAGATAGCAGGAGTCTCAAGTACACGTGTATTTCAGTTCTGACTACAGACCTATGTCTGTGGTTATCTGCAAGGCAGAGGCTTAAAACTACCTCCAAAAAGTAGCTAAATTTAGTGATCATTAGGAAAGCTATATATTAATTTATAACGCATTGAGGAATTTAAGTGAAAAAATGTGATCTGTGTTATTATTCTAAAGCTAGAAAACATCCCTCACTATTTTCCACACCTGGTGAGTGAAGAAGTTGGTTTTGTGCTTTTGAGCCACCATGATTTAATTATGACCTATAAGCAGCACCAAAAAAGACAAAATGTAATTTTATCCATTTTAATCTTTATTTTTGTATCCATTCTTTTTTAATCATTTGCTTCATTGAGCATTTACATGGTTAATTTCACCGAGTTATTCTAACTCCTGAATTGAGGAGTTTTATTGGGACTTTATAAAATTCCTCATTAGAGAACACTAATAGTTTAAAATAGGTATTCGTTGTGGCCAGGAATCTTTATAAAATAGCTAAATGGCATTGACTTCAAGTTAAAAAGCAAGACCTTGAGTTCATTTTAAAATTTAGGATCATATTTTTAAAAACACTTTTAAGTAGTGCCCACTTTAGCAACACCCACCAGGTCACTTCATCTATTAGCATAAGTGTGGATTCTTTGGAGGTGGCCTCTGTGAGCAATGCCATTCGTGACTTCTCTACTGAGAAGTCCCATAAGAAAAAGCTCTTCATTGCCTTACACAGCTGGGAAGGGCACTGCTGGTCATGGATGTTGAAAGCAGTGGCAAGAACAAAGTGACCCATCAGAAGAAAAAAAGAATGATTTGTCTTGAAAAGAGAATGAGAAATGAAAAGAATATAATAACTGGGTAACAATGGGATATGGACAGAAGAGTGAAAACAAAAATTGAATTTACACAGACTTCCTAGGAATGAGGTCTTGGGGAAACGATTTATGTTCCCTGAGCCACCATTTTGTTATTGTTAAATAGGGATAATAGCAACCATCCCCTAAGGTTGTTGAGAGAGTTGAATGAGCCAATTTATCTAAAATGCACTGGTTCCTTATGATATAATTTATTGTCTTCTGACTTTCTCTCTTCAAGACAGAAAATTAAAATCACAGAATGAAAGAAACCCTGACGGAGGTAATGGAATGTGCCAAACACCTAGAGGTTACTATAATGGTTGGCTCTTCTGAAAATTATTAGGACAGAGTGGCACCTCCTTCCTCTTCATTCCCAAACCAAGTTGACTTGATACTTTGCCTTTTGCATGCCCTTCCCTATGGCACACCAAGAAAGAGAATCAGAAGGAACAAAAGATATACTGACCTATAGAGCCAAGGGATTCCCAAGGATAATTATTTTCCTTATTATCTGTATGGCTGACTGGTAGACATGCTTTCAAGCTGGAGCTACACTGGGTGTCCGTGATGCGGTAGAGCAAGTGGTCACCCTGAAGGTTTAGGGATAGGAAGGCTAGAGATAGGAGGGTCCAGAAGATGAGTGTTATAATCAAAAGGCCATTAGGGTTTTAGATAAGGCTGGGTTGCTGAATTAAGGCATGGCTTGATGTGTCCTCTTCTACTCTACTGTGCATATTTATATTACAGAAGAATGAGAGATACTGCTGCATACACTAGGGTTGATGTAGGTTATTTCTGAATCATAGGAAGTAATTAGAAGTCAAAAAATCTTATCAGCTTGTCATCTAATAAAATGGGCAAGGAAGACAAGATGTTAGATGTCTAACAAGATGTTAGAATAAGAGAAGGCATTCTGAGATCAGAGAGAACGTCAAAAGGTTGTGATGTTCTCTGGGGTTTCAGACTCTTTCCAGCTTCCCAAAGCCCAGCCAAGCACACTTCGGTGAGTAAGCTGGCCATCCACCAGGACCACTGTCAGACATTGTTTCCAGTCCTCCACCTATTTTCAGAGAATATTGAGTTAGGGAATCCTGTGCCAATTATTTTTTCAAAATCCACTTGAGTTCACAATCTGCTAATGGCAAAGACTTCAGTAGCATCTAAGTCCCATTCTATACAAACCAATGGTCTGGTGACTACAGTGTAGGATACCTGTCCCATTTTATTCTCTGTCATGTATTCTCATTCTTTCCCTAATACCTTTAGAAACAAAGATAGGATTGTCCAAAATATTTTGGAATATTAGGAAGATTGAATCTCAGTACTGTCAGCAAGTTTTTATTCTGGACATTAACTGATTTCAGTAGAAATCCATTTGAAATCTTATTTTGTCTCCAACAAGAACTATTTGCGTTTACAATTGTTTTGCAAATCAGTGGTTGTGAAATAATTTGAAAAAAGACAAGTAAAAAAAACAAAACAAAACAAAACAAAACATTGCCCTCTATCTTTAGAGGAACCCAAGATAGAATAAAGGCCTTGAACCTGAAATGTTCTTTGCAAATTAACCTATTACTTCAGTGTGGTTTCTACGTGCTGTTTGTCACTGATCTTTCCCTGGGTAGCCCTGTTCTACATTATGCTAAACTAACTCCGGTATGGACTACAGGATGTAGTAAAAGTAACAGACCAGGTGACCTTCTTGATGTCTTCAATGTTGTAAGAAGTTTGCCCTAAATAAAAATTTCCTTTCACCCAGTAATTGTCACCTATGTGACACATAGCATTTAAAAAACATCATTATCAATGTTATGAATTTGTTTAGCCTTTCTTCTCAAGGCTAAATTTTTTAAAGTTTATTTATTTTTGAGAGAGAGACCATGAGATGGGGAGGGGCAGAGACAGAGGGAGATAGAGGAGAAGCAGGCTCTGCGCTACAGAGCACCAATTCAGGTCTCAAATGCACAAACCATGAGATCATGACCTAAGCCAAAACCAATAGTAGGATACTTAAGTGACTAAATCACCCAGGTGCCCCAAGGCTAAATATTTTAAATAAAACCTGCTTGACTGCTGAAGGATCTTTAAATATGAGGAATCAAAATTTCACCGCAGTGTTAGCAAACATCCTTTGCAAACTAGTCAAAGGAAAACAATATTCTTCAAGTAGTGAATAAGAAATAAGAACTTAAGCAAAGTACAATGTACATGAATTCACTTAAGGTTTTTCGCAGATATTTATCTCTAGTTGCCTTTCCAAATATAAGCAGTAGCAAAAGTTCCACCACTGCATAATTTGAACCTCCCAAATTACCCTATTCACTCTCATTTTCCTCATTCTCCAAAGAGTTGAAGTGAAGTCAGTCCTCTTTCTGGGTTCTTTGTAACCCAAATCTTATATCAAAACCCAACGCAATAGATACATTGCATATATATTTGGAGCCAGGAAAATTATTTTCTTCCTAGTAAAGTTCTCATTAATCCTCAAATTCTCCAAAAAAAAAAAAAAAAAAAAGAACCAAGGAAAGTAATCTGTATTTTTAATTTCTTTCTAGGTAATACGTAGTTTAAATAGCATTTTGAAAATGGGAATGGAAGACTGAACGAGATACATGTTTTAGTGTCTCAAGAATACTTCATTTCTGCCTTGAATGGAAGAATCAGTCCTTAGGAAGGCAGAAGGACCATTTGAACCATCCACACACCAACCCCCAACTGCGCTGCTCTGGCCTGGAGACCTGGAGTCCTGGAACTATAAATAAACATCAACAGCCACATCCTTTTTCTCAAGGTAGCTCTTCAAAACAAAGTTCACTGGCCTCTACATTTATAACACCGGTGTTAGCTTGTAAAGTATGTGACCCCAGAGTCCTCTAGTCCTCAAAGCTGAGGCTAATACACTAAATCAGACTTTATCTGAATATTAACTCACAGGAGCATTCACTTGTTCTGGATTTTTTAAAAACATTGCAATCTATTACAGTGTGTCCACTCTCCTCCCCCAAATGATATGGCAGGAACCTTTCATTGAGGTATTCTCTCCGTTGTATTTGTGTATCCATTTGGTGGTGGCTGATGTGTGGCTAGAGTGAAGAGAAGGGAAAGGACATGGGCCGGGCCAGGATGGACATCCCTGGACTGCCCACAGTCTCGTCATACAGATGGCACCATAGAAAGAAGCCCACCTTTCTTTGTAAATGTCATCTCTGCCCTAATGCCAGGACATCTGGACATGGATCTAATCACAGTGATCTTAAAGTCTGGGAAGGCCATAGTCAAAATAGTCCACACTGTTTTCATAGTAATTCTAAGATGTCATTTAGCTTTTTCATTGCACTGACATTTATACTGATGATGCAAAAGTATTATGAGTAAAACTGTCAGTACCTTAGCATGATTCAAAGCAGTGGCACCAAACTGTATGAGTAGTCATTGTACTTTTCAATGCTGCTCACTTGCAGGGGATAAAAAAAAGTACCAATTTCACTTTAAAATATGTTTGTTGAAACTGTAAAAATTATTAAAATTTATTTACAACCTCCAATTACATAATTTTTTAAAGTTATATTTATTTTTGAGAAACGGAGAGACAAGCATGAGCAGGGGAGACACAGAGAGAGAGGGAGACACAGCCTGAAGCAGGCTCCAGGCTCTGAGCTGTCAGCACAGAGCCTGAAGTGGGGCTCGAATCCACAGACCATGAGATCATGACCTGAGCTGAAGTCAGATGCTTAACCGACTGAGCCACCCAGGTGCCCCTGATTACATAATTTTAATACCTTCATTGAAGTGGGGAGTTTGTATAAACAATTCTGCATACTGAAGCACGGTGGTTATTTCAAGGAAAAGCACATTGCTTGAATTGTGAGATTAACTGGTTCCCTTTTTTTTTTTTTTTAATTTAACATGAGTCTGACTTGAAAGAATTACCCAAAACTATAGTTATTCAGATTTGGGTATTTAGAAGACATGCTCAAAAATAAACTAGTGAATCTGTCACTTCAAGAAAAGAGCAGACGGTTTTTAGGTAAAAAAAAAAATCAAATTCTGGAAAATGTGCATCTGCCACCCAGACACTGACAGCTTCCCAAGTCCTTAAAGACGTTCTGATGAGAACACTGTGATATAAGCAAGTGTAATTTTCTTGAATTTTATACTGAAATATGTCAACATTTGGAAGATCCACATAAGCCAATGAACTCATGTTTTTCATGAGCAATGCATAATGTTACACAATCATGCATGAATAAGGACCCCATTCGAACTGTAACAAGTGTGATAAGTTCCCGGATGGGGTCCCAGATACTACACTGCTGCTGCTCTTTAGGAAACTGCCACTTATAGTCCACGGCCATATCACCCAGACTGTGCCCAATCTTGTCTGATCTCGGAAGGAAATTGCCACTTGTAGAGTGTGGGTGTCACATTCAAGAAGGATACCAACAAATTATCCAAAAAGGCTAACATACGCCTCACTTTCCCACCCAAGTATCTATGTGAGACTATATTTTCTTTGCATATATATTTTGACCAAGGCACCATATCACAATTCATTTGATAGAGAAAATTAGTAGGAACTGGATGTTCTCTATGAAGTTAGACTTCAAAGAAGTTTACAAAATTATAAACTAATGTCACTTTTTCCCAGTAGTTTTTAAGAAATATAGTTATGTTTTACTAAAATATGCTATTTACATTAATATGTAATGGTTTTGCTATTTTAGATAAGTTAATGAATATTTTAATTTTTTTCAATTTAAATTCCTCATATGATAAGTTTCATTGATACAAATCTATATCAGTGAAAGCTCTTTGAAGTCTTGGATAATTTTTAAGAATGTCTAAGAGTCTTGAGATAAAATAATTTGAAATTTGCTCCCTTACTGCAAATCAATATGCTCAATCTACTATTATAAAGTTCAACAACATACAAACTCTCTAAAGCAGGGACCAAGACATTTACTAATGTCAGAAAAAAGTTGTTGTGTGACCTTTGTTTTCAAAAACAGTCACTGACAGTTTTCTTCATATGGCTGTATATAAATTAAGCTAATAAATCTAGCAAGCTCAGTATGTTTCATTCTGAAAATCAATGATTACCATCAAGATAGCAGTCATAATTTTCATTCATGTAATATTTCTGATAACAATATCCAATTAGCACATCCATTTTATGTCCACTTTGTTAATTTCATGTTAAAAGAAATCCAATAGTGCTCAATTACATTTGACTTCAAATTAAATTAGCATTACATGAATTTAATGGGTATCTTAATTAGACCATGCTATTAAGAGGATTTTATACAAATTAAATTCCACCTCTGCATGGTTCAACCTTTTTTGTGTTAAACACAGGATGCAAATTCTTTAAAACATAAGAAGCATAAAAAGATGTTCTATGACAAAGAGAAAGGAAAAGCAATGAAATAATTAATACAAAATTTAAATAAGACTCATTTCACAAGAAATTACTTTATTGTTTTTATAGTCCTAGTAGAAGTGAACTGTATTTTCCACTAACATATCAAAATCTCTATTTTGAAAATGAAGCTGTATCAGCCTAATCCTCTGAAATTTGTATAACTTTTTTGAAACGATGAGTTACTAAATGCAGACTTGTTTGCTTTTTGTTCTGTTTATATTTGGCCCAATAATCCCCAAATTCACCAATTCTTAGGACCCAATAATTTTATTAAATACAATCATGCAATCAGATCACAAAATACTTCATCGACAGCTCAACAGTAATATTTTCTATTGTTCTTCCATATAACTGGCATCAATTTGATTTTTCTAGTTATAATAATGGACAACACACACTGAATAATTACTCTGTGCCCAGCGATCTGATAATAATTTTGCATAAATTAGTTCTAAACCTTGTTACACTTCTGCATAGTTGGTTTTATTATCCCTAATTCATAACTGGGAAAAATGAAGCTCAGAGAAGTTAAGGAACTTGTCCAAAGTCACACAGACAGTAAATCACAGAACCTATTGATTTTAACGTCTTTTTCCCCACAGTGTTACTTCACTATGGCCTTTGCAAAGGAGAGGAGTACTCTGCCCCTGCAGACAGACTGCCCTGGTTTGATTCATGGCTCTGTCACTCTGTGGCTAATGTATTTGTGCAAATAAATCCTCTGCCATTGTGACCAGTTCATGATGGGAATAGGGATGGATAAATAAGAAACTAAAAGAAATGGCTCCCTATGGACAACGAGGTGAGAGGGACAGAGATGGGGGTAAGCTTTTTCTGAATATACATTTTATAGTATTTTAACTTTTGAGCTGTATAAAGAATTTGCGTATTTAAAAAATAAAATATCAAAAGTTAAAAAATCACAGATGCTAAAACAACACAGAAGTAAACGAATTTAATTGCTGACAAAGTCATACAGATTAAAGAATTTCTTCAAATAACTCTTGAACACAGTAGTACTACTGCATTTTCTTGGTGGAATATCTTTAAGGCATTGTATATCTGTGATGTGTCCCTGCCAAGAGGTTGTAGCCATATTTTAATCAGTAAATTTAGTAATACACACATAAAAACACACAATTAGGATGAAGTAAATTATAGCCCATTAATATAAATTAAAATCCATGAAAATGTTAAGAGCCAAACCTTCAGTAATAAATAAAATAAAAAAATATTAACTAAATATAAATCTATAATGTTAAATTTTGTAATGGAAATATCAATGCAAAGTACTTAATTTACTTTTCAAAATACCACTTGCCTCTTGTCTGCTCTAGCAATAACCACACCTGGCACCTAGATTCGGCTTTCTAATGATCATTGCTCATGGAAAGAACCAGAGCTCTTTAGAGAAGTGGCTGACTCCAAGGGTTTCTAAAGTGTGAGGGGATTTTGCCACAGAAGTCATCAAGCAGCTATCGGAGTCATGTCACAAAGAGACAAAGAAGCCAGCTTGAAGGAGTGCTCATGGTCATATTTGCAATAAATATAAGAGCAAAAATAATCAGGACAGCATTTAATTGTTATCCATTAATTTCAATTAAAATCCCTAAGGCCATACTAATGTTCAAACAAAAGAAAAAGAGAGACTGAAAAGGAAGGTTTTTTTTTAAACAGGAAAACAAAATAGCTAATAAATGTAGAAGGAAAAATATATTACAATTTTGTAAAACCATAATATTGTAATTGGTTTAAAAATGTATCACCCTTAGTTGTGAAGTGGTTGGGAAACAGGACTCACAGATTTATTACTAATTACTAAGATAAAACTAGAACATCACAGTGGAGCAGTCACAATATTAGCCAAGTGATTAAATTCAGAATCTCTAATGGGACAATCTTATATGATATAATAAATACATAGAATAATCTATAAACTATCTTTGAGAGAGGAAAGGGGAGGCGAGGGGAGGAAAGGGAGGGGAAGGGAGGGGAGAGGAGAGTAGAAACATTTAACCTGAAGGAATTTAGTCAAGCTTATAGGAAATACAGGGAAGAGAGGAAAATGCTGAAATGAAGCAAGATAGAACAACCAACCAAATCCACACTGTGAGATATTCTATGAAAATATCCTAGATTCCTCAAAGACTCGGCATCATGAAAGGCAATGGAAAGAATATTCTATGCTAAAAGACACTAAAGATGTATATCCAGCAAGATGTAATGTCAGATTGGATACTGGTTAAATAAATAATTAACAGTCATAAAGACATTAGTGGAACATCTGGGAAATTTTGCATGTGAACTGGATATTAGACATGCAATTACTGATAATTTTCTTAGTCCCAAAGATGGTCATGTGGTCCTAGAAGCAATTGTCCTTATTCTTAGGAAATACATATTATTAGAGGTGAAGTGCCTTGATGGCTGCAATTTGTTTTAAATTAAAAAGAGAAATAAGAGAGAGACTCAGAGAGGGAAAAATTATGGTAAAAATTGTTAGTCTTTTTCCCGACACTGTATGGAAATGCAAGCAGTCCCGAGGAGTTGTCTGGTCATTGTCAGATAAGAGAAATCCTCCAGTGTCTTAAGTCCCAAAGAGGTCTCTCAGTTCAGAAACATTAGGAGGGAATCAAAACTTCAAACATTTTAACGTGAAACCATCTCCACTCCTCTGGCTCAGACCAGGCTCAGGCATGAAAAGGAGATTCTGAGGAGATCATTACTGCTCACTTCCACTGGCTGACCCCTCTCATTCATTGGCATATCCAAGATGGAGGTCAGGGGCAGGGCAGGGACTATGGTGAAGCAGTGGAGGACAGATCTCCTTTCAATGTGTGGTGTTATCTTTCAGCATGAAAACTCTTTAAAGTTAGCCATTAATGAGGGCACATGCATGGGTCTGTCAGAAACCCAACTGCCTTATTTATAATCCTCTCCTTGCTGGTAAGTACACCTGGCTCCTTACTCCTCCCTTGGTCCAAGTCATTCAAAACTTCTTCTTATGGAGATTTTCTCACCTTCACTCAAGTAATTCCAGAATCAACCTCTCCTTCCACCACTATCTTCCGCTCCCTCCCTCTCTCCTCCCTGTTCTTCTCTCTCTCCCTCTCCCTTATAGCTTGCTCACATTGGTCCCTGGAGAACAAAAACCATGTCCTGATAGACTTGGGACATTCCAGTAGTTTATTTTCACTGTGACAAATAATTGTTCTGCATGGGAGCAATGAATCAGCCACAATCTCTAGCTTTTCTCTTTCAGGCATCAACTGGTCATGAATGCACCAGCATCCTAGCTCTAGGGAACATAGATCAAGCATTCAAAATAGTCCCTGTGCAGCCTCTTGCTTTAGAATTGAAATTAGGGTAAAGCTTCTCCATCCTTCCTTCATGATGGGAAGGGGTAGGCACACGGTAAGGGAAGTACACAGTAGTGTACAATTCTGATGAATTGTTCCCCAAATCCTCTTCTGACCTACAGCAAATCTCCTCAGGCTCTCCAAACTCTTTAATAGTTGGTCAGCTAAGGACTACTGGTTGTTGGACACCTCACTGACAAGTCCTGCTTAGGTGACCGGCCACCATGTGCCTCTTTGGCATATGGATATGTTTGGCAACTACTCTCTCAGGATTTAAACCATTCCTGAGATCGGAAGATTCCAAGCAATGTCTTTTTCATATCATTTAATTCTTAATGATGAAATTAAAATGGAATGGGATGAAGAGGAAAGAGAATGGATATTTTCACTTAATCAACTGACCTTTGCACATCAGACTCTGCTTGCCCTGTAACTCTGAAATTCTTTTAGGTTTGTTAGTATTGGCCTGAACTGGACAGACTACAAAATGCTGCCTTAGTTTTTCCAATTGTCCTTCTGAGGCTTTCAAAGAGCTTGAGATAAACCCTTAAGAGGTCACCAACACATTTTGAAATAGTATATTTTCCTATTAGGTTTGTCTAAATTAGAGCAATTTTAAATTATTAAAAATTTAATTAATAATGTGCTTTACATTTTTAGAACCCTATTATAAATTATAGAGGGAAAGTAGCATTATCTCTGAGGGCATTACTGCTAAAATGTTCATTTATAATCTTCCAAATTTTACTATTTATGTTTAGATGTATATGAACATATACATATACATGGTTCACAGCACTTTTTTTTACTTATTCCTATATATCAAACATAAATTTATATAGGTAAGCATACATCCACATTCATATTTTTTTATTGTTTTTTGAAAGGATACTCAAAAGTTTATTAATTGGTAGCCACTGAGGTTGTTTTAGATTTTGTGTATCACTATAAACACCCTTGTAAAAACATTTTTGGCTACTTGACTATTTATTTTCTGACTTTAATTCCTAGACACATTGGTTCAAAGCGAATGTTCCTTTTGAAGGATTTAGGTTCATGTCATCCAAACTTGTTTCAGCATGTTGATACCATTCCTACAATACAACACCTTCACTGCCTCCCCACCAAAGGGCATCTTTGCTTTTTTAGTTGGTCAATCTAATGAGATCCAACACACAGAGCTAAACTGTTATTATTTCCATTTATATTTTATTATTAACTGGGTTATACTGCTTTTCAGATGTTATCACCCACTGTTATTTCTTTATAAAATGTTTATTCATGACTCAAGCCCATCTTCATATTGGTTAATAAGTCCTTTTATCTGAAAAAAACTTACTTAACCTTTTGTTAAGCGCCATTATTAAAAATATAAAAAAGTGTTTCTTTCAATTATGTTATCACCAAGATTTTGTATGATCTGAGAGTTTTCATGTAATTAGTCTGTCCCAGCGAGGCAATGACAGAGTAGTACATAATTCAGCAAGGGCAGAGAGGTAAAGGCGAGGACAGAGGAATTTTCATTAAAAAAGAAAGAAAGAAAGAAAGAAACGTTATCAACCTTTTACTCTAAAGCTTTTATTTTATAAATATTTTATAAATATTTATTCAGGTTTGTTGCAGTTTACGACTCAGGTCTCAGTTTATATAGCCTGTTGTTGCCGGGGCCAGGACTTATGACCCCTGTGTCATCTTCTCTCCACCAGCCAGTTGTTCTCAAATTTGGCTGCACATCCAAACCACCTGAGGAGCTATTTAAAATAACCCGTGGGAGGAGGCAGCACTTGAGCTACCATCTGTCTTGTGTGTCGTGATAAAAGAATTATAAACCATTATCCTGAATGAGCCCTTTGGTTTCCTCTTAGCTGTCCTTCTTACCGGTCTTGAAAAAAGTGAAATTTTATATTTGACACAAAGGCAAGAAAAGAATTAGAAGATCCCCAAACTTCACCCCTTGTCTCGCCAATTTTTCCATGTATTTCAAAATGTGATGTGAAGAGATGTCTCTGCAGAAGGATAAAAGGGCTTCCTAAGTGTTGTGAATTAGTCAAAACAACCCTTCCTGCACTTCTCAACACATTTCAATATCACAACTACCCTCTTGGACTAAGATTTCCTCAGCAGCTCAGATGGTTACACAGGAAGATGGTTATCTCAAAAAAGGAGAATTTCACTTAGATTGAAGAATTCAGGATGAGAGGCTGTCATTAAGAATGTACACGTTGTTATAGACCAGGTTAATGATTAAGGTTGGCAAAAGACCTTGCAAATGAAAAATTCTAGCTAATTATTTTAGCTGGATTGCTCTTTCTCTCTTGGTTTTCATGTCTTAATGAAGTGGGTAAAATTTCAAATGAAATAATATTCCAATAAAATGAGGAGACAATTAGACATGTTTTATGACTCATATGACTAGGGTCCTACCCATTTAAATCTCAGCAGGAATTATCTTGGTTGAAAAATTGCCTCCTGGATAATATTAATGTCTAGTTCAAAGTGTAGGCACCTTTTCTGGTTTACAAAGAAATTAGTCTTGAAGGAATGAAGCACAAAACATTCAAGAGCCACAATTATACTATTTTTTTAAAAAATCAGCCTCACCATGTATCAAATCATTTCTTTTTTTAAATTTTTTAATGTTTTTTATTTATTTTTGAGAAACAGAGAGAGAAAGCATGAGCAGGAGAGGGTCAGAGAGAGAGGGACACACAGAATCTGAAAACAGGCTTTAGGCTTTGAGCTAGCTGTCAGCACAGAGCCCGATACAAGCTTCGAACCCATGAACTGCGAGATCATAATCTGAGCTGAAGTTGGACACTTAACTGAGCCACCCAGGTGCCTCCTAAATTATATTTATTTAAGTCAAGGTCCAATGTGAAAACAAAAATCATCTCAGGTGTCACAGATTTCCTTTATAACTCCCTAGCACTCCAATAAGTTCACTCTGAGTTTAAATGACAAACATGGCTAGCAAGTCTAATGAGTAAGTTTTATTATTCTGCCTGTACTCATTTATGTCTTCAGAAAGTCTCTTCACTAGTGGTCTGCAAAATCTAAGCCCCAACCAAGGCAGCATCCCTAGGGATGTTCCATATGATCCCGAAACCATCCAGAAATTAACTCTCTGAAGCCATCACAGTTCCTCCTCTGAGAGGTATTCTCCATCACAGCTCTGCGTATGGTTCCTTAACCCCATTCCTTATATATTCCTAGTCTGGTACCCTAAGAGCAATCAATTTGCACAAATTCTGAACTCTGATTTGAATCATATTAAAGGTGGTACCCAGGAGGTCTGCTACGTCTGATCACTCCAACATTCTGCATCACTCCATCTTTGTACCTAGGGATCTTGGGGTCTCCTAGCTTCTACCCACTTAGCCCCATGACTCCATATTTTCCTCTTCCTGTGCTCTTACTTCCAACTCTAGAACATCCCCAGCTTATTCCTTCTATTTGCCTTCTTGACTGGTTACAATTATTACGTAAGTCCACAGAGCTCTCTTGTGATTCAGGGCTGGGGCTGGTGATTTTAGCAGCATATTTGCCAGGTTTAGTTTACTCTAAGAGAAACCTAGGTATGCAACAGGACCAGTTGCAATCAGTCATACTTGTCTGGTATTGGTGTTTTAGTGATGTAGCATACAGCATAATCTGCAAGAGGAGAGAATGATGAAAGTACATTTTCTATGGAGCAGAGAAATACATAGAAATCTTGAAAAGAGTCCGATGTGGTCACAGAGGGCAACTCCAGGTCAAATGGTTTAGATACTATCGGATTCCATCTGCCCTCTTAGCAGCTGATATAAAGTAATAATCTTTTTACTCTACCTTGCATTCTAATTGGCAGGCATGTCATCTAATTGGCAGACAAGATCTGCTAAAGTGTTACCCACCCAGATAATCAAAAAAGCTACTTGCTACTGCTGTCACAGCTGAAGACAATGCTAGATTATTTTAAGAAAATGATCACATATTCATTGCAAGAATATTTTAACAGGAAAACAACTGGAACCTGCCTAAATGCTCTACAACAATACAGCAGCAAATTAAGTCCATCCACTAGATGGAATAGTGTGTACCCATTAAAATAACAACAGGAAGAATATACTGCAAGATGGAAAATGTTTATGAAAGAATATTTTAAAAAGTGCAATATCTCAAGTTATAAGCAATCTCTGAGTGTCAACTCTAAAACAGATACAGTAGAAGACTGTGATATATTTTTATTTAATTTCCCAATTTTTCATAATACTACTTGATATTTGGGTTTACTTTTTCTATAAGCAGCACAGAGTTGAGCAATTTCAGAAGTGTCTTCACATCGCTACTGTCTACTGGTCCTCAGTAACAGCCACGTCTTCATTCCTCGATGAGACCTGGTTCAAGATGGGTGACCCCTAAGCTGCTTCTGAAACTCGAAATTTCAAAGAATTTTGCATCCCGCAACTGCCCTCAAAATACTCCTGGTGAAACGGGGCAGCTCAAAAAAACCTATTTTATGTCTAAATAGCCTGTGGTTTTGAACATACTTTGGAAATTTGACATTGAAGCCATGTACACATTTTACATAATATAAAGTATAATTTAAATTTAAAAAGAAATACATAAATTTTAAAACTAAGAGGAAAACCTATCTCTAACTAATTTGCAGCACTGTTCTAGAAAGGGAACTACTTCAAATAATCATAAAACATGGTGTGTTTTCATTGTCCATTCATAATGATATATACCCTAAGGGTAAAATGGTATTTGCAAATAGTAGTTATAAACTTTTTTGGGGTAATCATATTGCTGGTGGTAGTTTTTTAGTGTGTATTTTTTACATAGTGTGGGTTAAAGCAAAGAAGTAATTATACTTGATGAAAACCAGGATTTTTGACATAGAAGTAAGAAAAGAAAAAGGGTTGGTGAGAATAAATTAAAATTCTAGAGTCCTGAATTTGAACTGGTCATCAATATAAATTCATATGAATCTTTTAAGAAAATTCTTATGCTATTTCAATGAAAATACATGCAAATAATGACTAACTCAATAACAATAATTATTCTTAATTCCTAGATTTTACATTCTGGAGAAAATTCTGTTTTCTACTGAAAGCAACCAGGGTTTCTTGGAAATACGGCAAATTCCAAGGCTGCAGCAGGAAATAATGAGATGAGCCTGACATACCTTATCTATCAGAAAAGAAACTCCTAAAAGCATTCAAGTGCCAACTTGACGCAGTTCCCATGTGCACAAATGTGAACATCTGAGCTTCCGTAAGGTTAGCAAGTAAATGATTTGAAACACATCAAATGTTTCTCAATCCATTTGTTCATAATCACAGTTTCTAAAAATCCATTGATTATGTTTGGAGACTATTAGGGTATGTACTCATGATTTTATAAGCTGATAAATAAAAAGTTTCAAGTATTTATCTTGTATCTCAGAGAAACCAAATCGTTTATGAGAAGTTTCTTTTTACAAAAATATCTCCGCCTAAATGAAGAGGGAATTATAGGATTGTATCCCTGCCCTTTTTCAAGGCTTAAATAATGGTGACTGATGACTGATGATGTCACAGAACAAAAGATGAAACCAAATATAACATCTGATAAACATACACAACACTGTCTCTAAAATAATTTTGCCAAAAACAGCATATGTAAATCTGATCCAGGCTCTTGATCAACAACTGATAGAAAATACTGCAGCCTGAAGATCTGGTTAAGACTACCTCAAATCCAGAAGGCAGAACACCACAGGACCCATCACCTGGTATCTTCAACAGTAAGATAATGATTACAAAGTCAGTCGCAAAAGATCAGTAGATAAAGACATTAGAGATATATTAAAAAGAATATAAGCCTTATTTGAATCATGATTCAAACAAACCAAACACAATTCAGAGCACAACTTGGGCATTTGGAAATATTTAAGAATTTTTGTTAATTTTTATGTGTGATAAAGGTATTGGGAGATATATATACATATCTTGGATATATATATGACACATATACATATATATCAAAGGGATTTTATACATAAATTATATATGTAAATATATATATTTATATTTCTTAAATTATATGTATAAAAATATATATTTATATTCCTCAAATATATAAATATATTTATATAAATATATAGATCCTTACCTCTTGGAGATACATGTTATTTACACATGAAATTACACTTCTTAAATGTGCTTCAAGTCAAGGAAGTTAGGGGAAATAAACGGGAGTATGGATGAGACAAGACGGGCAGGAGGGATGATGGGGTTGTTATAACTTGTTATGCTATTCTGTTTTTGTTATGCGTGAAATTTTTGCTCTTTAAAAAGTTTAACAAAGTCTGTTTGTTAATTAAGCCAACAACTTTTAAAATGATCATCAACAAATTAGTAATCATACTGTACATAACACTTTTATAATGCTTAGGTCTTTATTACTCATCACAATATGTGTTGGAAAACACCACAAGGTACCTAACCTATATGGAAGTCTATAAACTTCATTTTAAGTTAAAATCTCTGTGATATGAACTACTATCCACATTTTCAAAATAGGAAATCACTAAGTAGCAGATGGGTTTGGTACCAGACAATTGTGATCTCATACTATGCTATTACAATAGTTTAATATTCAAATAACGATTAAGGGTACTTTGGAAATGAAACCATGTTATACCACTAGTCTGCAAAAAAAAAAAATTAAAATTAAATAAATCAATTATCTCCTATGCCCCCAGAGGATGAAATTTAAGCTTCCCTATTGTCCGCTCATCATTCCCTGAACTTACCAAGCATTTCTATGGCTCCAGAATTTTAACCCATCAGTCTTTCACTGGTGAGCCAATTTCTCCATTTAATAAGCTTCTACTCATCCTTAATGATCTTCTAAAATTATCCCTTCCTACAAAGACTTATCTGATTTCAAAATAGAACTAGTCATTCCATTTTCAATGCTTTCATAGTTCTATGAATGGATGTATTCAGGAGATATATCTATTCACAGTGTAACAATAACTACCATTTATGGAATCTTTATCAGGCACCAGTCAGTGCTTCAAGTGCTTTATCTACATTAAACTAATTTATTCACTCAACAATCTGAAGTATTACTACCATCAAAGTTTGACATGTAAGGAAACTGACGCTCTTCCTTAATGAATCGAATCAATTTGCCTTTATATTTAAAAAAAAAAAAATATATATATATATATATATATATGTGTAAGGCACCTAGGAACTCCTTGGTAACTTATGGAGTGTTTGGATATTTTAATTACTAATTTAAGTAATTTATTTAAAGAAACGCTATTTGTCAACAGAAGTTTTTAGATAACGTAACAGAAAAGTTTGGATTGAATTAACTCCTGAGATATAGATCCATCTACTGGAATAGACTGATACTTTGACTTTTCTCAGAAGGAAACAAAAGTAATTATCTGTGCTATGAAGCTCTTTATTTGAACAATTTGCTTGGCTATTTTCACTGTTCTAAAGCTGATTACAAAAGTTGTTTTTAATGTTGCCTTTTTTTTTTTTTTGGTTGAACAAGTTCACGAAACATTTGGACCATTCTGTTTCTCAAAATCTCAACTGAAAATCAGTTTTATAAAAATACCTCAATTTGCAAGAAACTAGCAGTGTATCTCAGTTGACCTCAGAATACAATTTGAACAAATACTGTGCTTTCTAGTTCATCTATTTTATTTTTAGAATGTACTTGTCTTTTAAAATGAACCACAGTGCTGCTGGCAACTGTATCATTTTAGAGAATGTTTTAATATGCAGAAAATATTGGCTGTTTCTGGAAGTACATTTCACAAGAGATTTCCTACTTGTGATAGTGTGGCTACAATTATATCTGCCTTTCCTTTCATCAAAGATATATGATGTGCATTATTTCTACAATGCATTTTAATATTCAGTAAATTTTTGTTGTGCTTCTATAAATGTCAGTATGCCAGCAGCCTAGGTCAGTCAAATTCTCCTTTTCTGTGAGAGGTGAAAGCTAATGTAAAGGGTTTTGACTTCTCCTGTCTCCTACTCAATATTTCTACTTCATTTTAGCTTTAAATCCTGAATGTCTTTATTTAAAACATGACACTTTCCTCATTATAACCCTGTTTCATCTTGCCACATCCAAATTATCAACCATTCTCATAATACTTTCTGCATAGGTCTGGGTTCATTTGGTTTTATGCAGCAGAACTTCAAACCCAAGTAGTTGAGACAAAAATTAAAAGTCACATATGTCCAAGCAAGCAAACTGTGCTTCCCACATTTCTATGTTCTCTTTTACTTGACCTTTGCTTTCTTTTCTAATGGTATCCTTCTTAAATACCTTCTCATTTTTGGTAGCAAGATGGCAATTAAAAACCATGAACTTCAATTTTTGGAGTTCAAATCCTTATGAAAAAGATGACCTTGGGGACGTCTGAGTGACTCAGTTGGTTAAGAGTCTGACTCTTGATTTCTGCTCAGGTCATGATCTTGTAGTTCATGCGTTTCAGCCCCACAGTGGACTCTGCACAGACAGTGGGGAATCTGCTTGGGATTCTCTCCTCCCACTCTTTCTGCCCCTCCCCTGCTCATGATCCTGCTCTCTCTCTCTCTCAAAATAAATAAATAAATAAATAAATAAAATTTTAAAAAGAAAGAAACAGATGACTGTTCTATCCCAATACACACAATCGCCATTTATACCACCTGAACTAATTACTGTGATCTGGGAAAGTAATATTGTTGATTGTCCGAACCTATGTTACATGTCTATCCCTAGAGGTGATGGAGACATGTCAGCACTACCAGAAGGACACACAATGGAAGTAGGGGTGGGCTAATCTCAAAAAAAAAAAAAAAAGAAGGAGGAGGGGGGAAAAGGAGGAGGAAGAGGAAGGAGAAAGAAGAAGGAAGAAAGAAAAAAGGAAAAAGAAACAAGAAGCAAGAAGCAGAAGCAGAAGAAGAAGAAAAGGAAGAGGAGCTGTCACAAAAAAACGGCAATGGGTTCTGGGTGAGAAAGAGTAAATATTATCTATGTAAGATAGAGCAATCCTTGAGACAACCGTACAGTAACACAAAAAACAAAATAGTAAATATAGATTCTGATTACATGGGGACAATGTCCAATCCAAAGTATGGTTTTATCCAGTTAATTAATGCCTGTGTTTTTTAATGTTTATTTGAGAGAGAGAGAGAGAGAGAGAAAGAGGGAGAGAGAGAGCGAGCAAGCAAGTGAGCTATGTGAGCAGGGGAGAGGCAAAGAGAGGGAGAGAGAGAATCCCAAGCAGTCTCCTTGCTATCAGTGCTGCGGAGCCCAACATAGGGCTCAATCTTCGAAACAGTGAAATTATGATCTGAACCAAAATCAAGAGTCAGACTTTCATCCAATTTAGTCATCTGAGTGCCCCAATTAATTCCTTTTCAATCTGTTTCCTTCTCTGTAAAATGTGAAATGACAATAACACCTCCTTCATGAACATCAAATGAGTAAGGTATGTCAAAATCTGCCACATACCAAATTACATGCCAAATAATAGGCACTCAATAAAGGCTAGTTTTTATCAAGACCAAGCATAGGTTCATCTCACATAGGAAATTATCCTCTACTATCTTGTCATCTGTACCTGCTAAAGTCCTACTGGTATTAGTGCCCATTACACAATATAGCTCTTACCTGTACACAGTAAATACAGTCTACACACACACTGGTGTGCAAATGCCTTATCTTATCAACTCATTCTCAATCTCTTTATGGGCTGAAATCAATTCTTTGTGCCTAGCCTGCATGTGAGGAAAAAAGTAGACCTTAAAATGTAAACTTAATGATCCATTAACATATAAAACAGACATTAAGAAGTTAGATTTTGGAGACAGACCTAGATTTGACCCAAATATCCACCATTTAGAATCTGTGTGAATGTAAGCAAATTATGTCACCTTTCTAAGCCTTATAGAATTTGTAGTGAGGGACCTATATGGGAACGTGAATGTTAAATAAGATGGTGCGGTGTGAGGCAAGATGGTGGGGAAGTAGGGAGCTCTATCCATTTCACCCACCCACATCTATCAATCTAAGGACTAAAGCCACAATACTCTGATCTCCAAGAGTCTGGGAGAAAAAGCGACAGAGTCCACTAAGAAGACAGCCTCATAGGTGTGTGAGTGCAAATTAGGGAAGATAAAAATGGGCCAGGACCCTGATGCTCAGAGGGGAGGGAGCCCCTACACGCAGAGCCATGGAGAGATGAGGGGAAGAGAGAGAGAGGCTGATGCTCACAGAGCTGTCTCTCAAGAAGAGAAAATCCTAGGCCCAGGATGGAGAAGGATTCCATCATTCCATCTATAACTGCAGGGCATGGGGAGAGAAATCTTTTCTCTCTAGGGCTTTTCCTAGGGCTTGGTGCCCTGATCCCAGGCAGCACCAGGAGAAATTGTTCCCCTACTCCCCCTACTCATCCCCGGCTAGGAAGCCACCTGCCTGCAGGAGTACCTCTCATCTTGTGTGGTATCATTAAAGTGCATGGACTAGGATCTGGAAATGAGGCGGGGCTTGGAAAATACAACTTGACCCACCCACAGAACAGGGAGATCTGACCCAAAAGAGTAGGTTGCAATGCTTGGATAGAGAAGGGATTCGAGCACTGCCATTCTTCTCCCCACAACCACCAAGGGGGTAGGGGCTTGGAGAGCAGCCTCCCAGACCTAACTTACCTACAACAAACCATGCGCATCGATGCTGGAGAGCTGCCTTTATTTTTCCCTAGAGCCTGAGCAACACCAACATTGATGCATTGCTGTGCTTAGATCAATCCTTGGTATTCAGATATATTTTCCCTTGTCTCATTATTATCTCCCCCCTCCATTGGACTGGGCACAAGGGACATTGGTTTGCCTAAATAGTCATGCTTAATCCATTCTCTTGATGCTACCTTCCTTTCTCTATCTCTGGAGTAACTATACAGCTATACAACTATACAGCTTTGTCAGGTAACATTATCTTCATTTTTTCCTCCTCATCTCCTACCATATTCTCATCTTTCCCTTTCCGAATTAAGCCTTTTAGTCTCTCTGGATGGTCAACGCTCAATTTCACTTCCTCCACACCCCCGTCACTTCTCTCTTTGTATATGCTCTTCCAACAGCACTGCCTCAACTCTACCTCAAGAAACAAGCCAAAGTACACATGGTAGAGAATCTCAAATATCACTGAATAGGGAACTAAAATAACCAAAGGCACAACAGGATAAACCAAGAGACACCATCAAAAGAATGTTCCTGAATATACAGGCCCTGGACAGTCAATAAGCCTTCTTTAATGTAGCAATACTCACAGGTGCAGAGCATGTAACAAGTTTTTAAACCTTACAAGAGACAGAAAGCTAGCCAAAATGGCAAAACAGAAGAACTCTACTCTAAAGAAGTTCCAGGAAGTCGTCACAGCTACACATTCACTCAACACTGATATAAACAAAATAATGGAGCAAGAATTTAGAACAATTGTCATAAAATTAATCAGTGGGCTTGAAAAAAGCATGCAAGAAATCAGAGAAGCTACTGATACAAAGACCAGAGACCTTCAAAACATCTGTGATGAGTTAAAAAATGCTATAAATGAGGTGCATAATAAAATGGAGGTGGCCACTGCACAGATTGAAGAGGCAGAGAGGAGAATAGGTGAATTAAAAGAAACAGTTATGGCAAAAGAGGAAGCGGAGAAAAAGAGAGAGGAATTGATCCAGGATCATGAAAGAATTTGAGACCTGCGTGATAACAATCAAACGGAACAATATCTGTATCATAAAAATTCCTGAAGAAGAAGAAAGAGAAAAAGGTCTTGAAGGGGTACTTGACCAAATTGTAGCTAAGACTTCCCCAATCTGGGGAAGGAAATAGCCATTGAATTTCAAGAGGCACAGAGAACTCCCCTCAGATGCAACTTGAATCGACCTTCTGCATGACATATCATAGTAAAACTGGCAAAACAAAAGGATAAAGATAAAGAGACAGAGAATTCTGAAAGCAGCTAGGGATAAAAGGGCCCTAACATACAAAGGGAAACTTATCAGAGTGGTTACACTCCTATCTATTGAAACTTGGCAGGCCAGAAAGGAATGGCAGAAAATCTTCAATGTGATGAACAGGAAAAATATGCAGCCAAGAATTCTTTATCCAGCAAACCTCTCATTCAAAATAGAAGGAGAGATAAAGGTTTTCCGAAATAACAAAAATTGAGAGAATTCATCACCACCAAACCAACCCTACAAGAAATCCTAAGAGGGGCTCTATGAGGAAAATGTTGCAAGGAATACAAGGTACCAGAGACACCACTACAAGCATGAACTCTACAGAGAAAAAAATGAATCTAAACCCATAGTTTTCAGTAATAACACTAAATGTAAATAAACTAAATGCTCAAATCAAATGACATAGGGAAGCAGAATGAATACAAAAACAAGATCCATCTATTTGCTGTCTATAAGAGACTCATTTTAGACCTGAAGACACCTTCAGATTGAAAGTAAGGGGATGGAGAAATATCTATCATCTACTGGAAGTCAAAAAAAGCCGGATTAGCCATACTTATATCGGACAAATTGGACTTTAAAGTAAAGGCAGTAACAAAAGATGAAGAAGGATATTATATAATACTTAAAGGGTCTCTCCATCAGAAAAAGCTAACAATTATAAATATCTATGCACCAAATTCAGAAGCACCCAAAATACATAAAACAATCACAAACAGAAACAATCTTATTGATAAGACTGTGCTAATTGCAGGGGACTTTAATACTCCACTTACAGCAATAGATAGATCAATAAGACAGAAAATCAGTAAAGAAACAATGGACCTGAATGACACATTGGAACAGATGGATTTGACAGATATATTTAAAACTCAGAATCCTGAAGTTAGGAAATTTACCTTCTTTTCGAGTGCACATGGCACAGGAAACCATCAAAACCCTCAAGGAGAAAGTAGGAAACAGCCTCTATGACCTCAGCTGCAGCAATTTCTTACTTGACACATCTCCAAAGGCAAGGGAGTCAAAAGCAAAAATGAACTATTAGGATCTCTTCAAGATGAAAAGCTTCTGCACTGCAAAGGAAACAATAAAAAAAAAATAGGCAACCAATGGAATGGGAAAACATAGTTGCAAATGACATATGGCATAAAGGGCTAGTATCCAAAATCTACAAGGAACTCACCAAACTCCACACCTGAAAAACAAATAATCCAGTGAAGAAATGGGCAGAAGACATGAATAGACATGTCTCCAAAGAGGACATCCAGATGGCCAACAGACACATGAAACGATGCTCAGTGTCACTCATCATCAGGGAAGACAAATCAAAACCACACTGAGACACCACCTCACACCAGTCAGGGTGGCTAAAATGAACAAATAAGGAGACTATAGATGATGGTGAGGCTGTGGAGAGACAGGCACCCTCCTACACTGTTGGTGGGAATGTAAACTGGTGCAGCCACTCTGGAAAACAGTGTGGAGATTCCTCAAAAAACTAACAATAGAACTCCCCTATGACCCAGCAATAGCACTTCTAGGGATTTATCCAAGGGATAGAGAAGTGCTCATGCACAGGGGCACATGTACCCCAATGTTCATAGCGACTTTCAACAATAGCCAAATCATGGAAAGAGCCTAAATGTCCATCAAGTGATGAATGGATCAGTATTCCATTGTATATATAAAACTACATGGCAATGTGAAAGAATGAAATCTGGCCATCTGTGGCAACGTGGATGGAACTCGAGGATGTCATGCTAAGTGAAATAAGTCAGGTAGAGAAGGACAAATTCCATATGTTTTCACTCATAAGTATAACAAGAAAATCCTAACAGAGCACCATCGGGGAGTGGAAAGGGGGGAAATAGTTCGGGAGAGGGAGAGAGGAAAATCATGAGACTCTTGAATACTGAAAACAATCTGAAGGCTGAAGGGGTGGAGGTAAGGGTAAGGGGGGTGACAGGCATGGAGGAGGGCAATTGTGGGGATGAGAACTAGGTGTTATATGGAAATCAACTTGACAATAAATTAGAAAAAAAAGATGGTGCAAATCAAGAGCTTCTTCCCACACAGGATAGCAATAAACATTAGCAAAGATCAGATTTATTGTTATGTGATTTGGGAATGTATAAAGCATAAGTGGGATTAGGTTTGTTTTGGAGAAACTCAAAACTTAAGGATTACAACTGTCTCCTTAACCTTGGGAAAACTGAACAGTACACACAAAAGTATTTGCCTAATATCCAGTGGGGTGCATCCAATGCTGATTCTTGTTTTGTTTTCAATCCTGTTTCCATTGGTTTCATTCTCAGTAAAGAGAAAAATCAGATGACAGGTGGGACCAGATTCATCTCTTAGAAGCCCACAGTATTTCTTATCTATATCCAAGTTTTGGTTTGTATTTGCTTGGACCTTAATAATGACTACTACTACTACTACTACTACTACTACTAATAATAATAATAATAATAAATATATAATTAAGTTGCTAATATTTCCTTGGTAGAAATATTAGATCCTCATTTTACCAATTCCACAGGATTTGGGAAACATCATGTAATTACTGCCAAAAGCAAAGTTTCCATGATATTCACAGATACATATAGAAAGAGGAACAAGAATATCATGCACAAGTCAAAATGGGGCTGATTATTTGTTCATCTGGATGAAGAATCCATTTTAAGAATGGATAAAGGAGGTTTTTGAAGTGGGTGAAGTGGGTGTAGGGACAGAGGCAATATCTGAAGCTTTCAGTTTGCCCAATAATTGACCCAGTACTTTTCTCTGAAACTTTCTCAATACACACTTTAAAACACAGATAGACCAAATGGTTTTTGCTCTGTTCACTGGAAAAAGAACTTCCAGATAATTCTTTGGGTAAAGGTGGCAGACAGAGGGATTTTAGAATACCCCATAATAGTTTTTTCACCCCTAATTAAATACTAGATATCCTTGTTTAACCTTAATTAAACCATCATAATCTCAGCCCATTATATTCAGTTAAATTAATGTTTTGAACAGGAAAAATGATTATTTTGGATAAGGCAATAATTAGCTTACAAACATTATCCTAATGGCCACCTTATCTCCCTTTTACTTTAGAATAACTTCTCCACTCACTGTTAGTTCCTGAAAATGACATACCCAAGCCACCAGTATTCCTTTATTTTCTTTGCCTCAAGTTTCTTACTTATTTCTTGTTGTAGCTAATTCTCAAAAATCCCTTCAAAGTTGTTCCCTTGTATCCACTCTGAGGTCCTATAGATCTAGGAGAGAAGTCTTGCTCATATATTCTGTGTGCAAATGTTGCTTTATCTTCATTACACTGATAAACCTTTGAGGTCAGAGATTTACCTTCTATCTCATATCTTCAAGTTTTTTTTATATATAAATGGTTGTTGATTACTTGTTCACCTATATATCACATTTTCCTAAATACTGGCTGGATCCTGAGAAAGAAAAGTTAACACACAATTTCCATCATTGAAAGTTCATAGTCTAATAGGAAAACATGAGCACATCAACAACTAAATTTAAGACAATATGATATTAGAGGAGTTGTGACTTGAGCATTAAACAGATTTTAGGACCTTTAAAAATAACTGGTGAATAGCCCTAAAAGGGACTTTTTGAAAGAAAGATTTCATTTGGGTTATGGTAGAAAAGAATAGGAGAAGACTGGTTTAAATAGAAACAGTAAGCTATGGGCATAGTATTAGTAGCAAGAAGAGTGGAGATGGCACTAGTAATGATCAGCGTGAGGGTGCTGATGTAGTAGTAAACATATTATTTACAAAAATTATTTTGTAGATCCTTTCATCTGAGCCCCATGCAGAGAGGCTACAAGTAGGAACTGAAGAACATGTATTCACAAGTGGTTTAAGGGAATCTTATATTGACAACCATGTCAGAATAGGTTCCTCTCTTGCAGTCACAGACCCGATGTGCTAAAGAGAAACTATTGCCCTATTGCCAATTTTTTTTCCCTATTCATAGCTTAGCAGTAACCTGATGAAAAGAATTCTTTGGGAGATCAATTCATTCAGAGAAGTGGGTTGGAGTGAGAAGAGATACAATAGAATTATTTCCAATGGAGGAAGGAAAATTGTTCAAATATTTAACCTTTGGGAAAATGTTGAGAACATTCTGATGTTTGCCTTATCATCTGGCCATTTGGAAATTATATTATTGGTTTTAGATTATTTAAACTACATTTGACTTTCCACCAAATATTTCCATGCTTACTGTTAACTATATGTGCATGTTTTCAAGTGTTTCTAAAATGCAACAAAAGAATTTACATCCTTCCTTTTAAAATATTTATTTTGAGAAAGAACTCACACGAGCGAGCATGAGTGGGGATGGGGCAGAGAGAGAGAGGGAGAAAATCCCAAACAGGCTCGCATGCTCTGCACTATCAGCTGTCAGAGTAGAGTCTGACAGGAGCTCCATTTCACCACCGTAAGATCATGACCTGAGCCAAAACTAGGAGTCTGACACTTAACTGACTGAGCCACCCAGTAAGGAATACCTCTATTTTTCTTAAATTTTTCTCTCATTACATATATGGATATATTTTCTAATCTGTCTTATGGTTATTCCTCATAACCCATACTTTTTACTGTTGCTATAAGGTTCTTATCTCATTCCTAATTACAAGCTCTAAATCTTTCAGCTGATTTTATTGACAAGGAATAAATCCCTGCCAATATTCTACAACATTATCTTTGCTTTCCAATCTGCCGATCCTTTGATTCCTTGCTACATCTTCTTTCTAATCAGTATTAATGATTCCTAATAATGCTTAACCTTGAGCCCTCAAGCTTAAATCTATACATTTAAGAGTAATATAGAAATGGTGGCTTTTATCTAGACAATTAAAAAATAAATAAACAGCTCCTATGCTCTTGTTTCACATACAAAGAATGTTATATTTGACTTTAATTCTTAGGATATTGGATTTAGTATGCCACTTTATTGTATACAGATTATATTTATCTCTGCTAAATTTACCTAATGCCACAAAAAAACTAAAACATGGAGTTTTCCACACAAATATTTAGTCCACATGACACCAATTTACTCATCTGTTATTTTGTTTGTGTCAGGATGTTTTAATCCCCACCAAGACCACCATTATTTAAAATAATAATATTGCAAACATGAAAGACTTTTGATAAAACTATGCCCTCCCCATTACCTTTTTCTTAGGGTGGGGGCATGGCAGCAGGTAGTGGAGGGTCAGAGGGAGAAGAAGAGTAACTCTAAACAGGCTCCATCCTAGTGCCCAGTACAATGAGGGGTTTAATCCCACGATCATGACATCATGACCTGAGCTGAGACTGAGTTGGATGCTTAGCTCACTGAGCCACCCGGCCACCCCTTCCCATTACCTTTAGAAATATTTTTAAGTGAAAAGAATGTATCGTTTAGATTCAAGGAGTCCTGAGTTCAGATTTTCACTTAGCTTTGAATTAACAAATAATCTTTCAGAATTTATTTTCCATTCTACTTTAGTTTTCTCATGTGTAAAAAAAAAAAAAAAGAACAGGAAATAGTTTACTGATGAGAGTATTATAAACAATATAATCTGGGGTATCTGGTGTGTTTCTGGGGACCAGGCCAGCTCAAAACGAATGACTGCATCATCTTTTCTATTGATATTTTGAATAAGATTATATCCATCATGAAGATGACTATCATGTTTTACCCTTTTTTAAGAAGGCCTCACTTTTCTGAGCTCTTTGTTGCTGTAAAAACAGAGAAATTTGTATTCTTCATATTAATGGCTGAATAGGGATGGCTAATCACTGTATTAAAATTACCATGCACTGTCTTTTTAAAAATTTATGTTTGAGGAATTTGCAACACTGGACAATGCCAGTATCTTGCCGAGTACAAGTATGATTAGAAGATTTTAAAAGGTGGTATAGCAAATCTGTTGATATTCATGTGATGGTTACCTTATTATTAATCAAACAAACATTGTATCTTGATTACATCATAACCTTCCTTTCAAAATGTACTTGTCCCATGATAGGAACCTAGAGAAAGAAACTGTGTGGACCCATTAGGCATTTAAGCACACAATCTGCTCCCTTGCTCTCTCTACCATCTGCCACACGGAGCAATCTCAGAGAGGTGTGATGACTGATATCTCACTAGCTTAAACCAGCTCCTGGCCCGGCCTCACTTGTGGTTCAAGAGGGCAACGCTTAAACTGATGTAACCAACTAATTCCTAGGATGAGTCGCGACATAAACATAGACTAAGCTTCCACTAATAAGGACAAAGAAGGGCAATACACAGTTGCTAATGTAATAACCAATTTAAAAAAAGGTTCTTTAAATCATCTTTAGTTGAATAGCTAACGTATTTACACAAATATCTACTGACTGCTTGGTCTAAGTGAAAACAAGTGGGAAACTTGGACCAGACTGCAGAGACTGACAGCTTACGTGATTTTACACTGGGTCCTAAGCACGTTGTCAATGAGCTTTTTTTATTAAAAGAAAAAAAATTAAACATACAAAAATTTAGAAAGAACAAAATCATATTAAACTTATTATTTATCATTAAAAGATATCAAATATCTTTCCCCCAATTTAATAGGCCTTGGCATTCTGCCATAATTATAACATCTATTTTTAAGTAACTTCAAATCATTTACATATGAGCTACAATATGTAAATAGTCCAATATACATCTTTAAAAGCTGAAACATTTTCCTACCTAACTACAGTACCATTGTTAAAACAAATAAAATTAATAATAATTTCTGAATAAGATCTAACAGCCCATTGATATTTAAATTTCCTTACTTGCCTCCAATTGTTTTTTACAGCCCAATTTTTTGACCAAAGATACAATCTAGAACCACATTTAGTATTTAACTGTTATATTTTTTTCTGCCTACTTCACATTTTTTCTCTTTGAAACAATGGCTTGTTGAAAACACATCACTGTCCTGTAGAATGCATTGTGCTGAATCTTTCTGATGTTAACTCAAAATACTGTTCAACTTCTCCCTCTATAATGTGTATTTTCTGCAAAGGGAAAGTTGGGTCCAGGAGTTTACTAAATTCAAGTTAATCACCTTGGCAGAAACACATCAGATGATATTCTGAAGAGTATATGTTTTACCTGATGTGGTGCATGAGTATCTGGTTGTCCCAGAAATTTGAATAACACACTGGTTAAGGCAATGAAAGCTTGATTTCTCCATAGAATCTGTATTTGTTCTCTTGTCCCCAGAAACAGATCTGTGAAGTCCTGCAAATATTCATGTTCCCATCCATAGTCCACCTAACAGGTTTATCATTCATTGATGACCATTTACTCAGTTAATAATTTCATTTGGGCTTACAAAAAAATGTTTTATTAAATAGGTGGGGTTTTTTTTGCTTAAATGTGAGACTGTTAATTAACAAATGACCCCTAAATCTCTAAAACTTAGGGGCTCCTGGGTGGCTCAGTTGAACATCCAATTATGGCTCAGGTCATGATCTCACAGTTTGTGAGTTCAACCCTGTGTCAGGCTCTATGTGGACAGCTCAGAGCCTTGGAGTCTGCTTCAGATTTTGTGTCTCCCTCTCTCTCTCTGCCCTCTCCCGCTCATGTTCTCCCTCTCTCTTTAGGAGATACCACCTCACACCAGTCAGAGTGGCTAAAATGAACAAATCAAGAGACTATAGATGCTGGC